>NC_081414.1:497139890-497445117 GCF_030272615.1 Cryptomeria japonica
ACCCTTTGGCACAAAGGCTAGGAGACGCCTCAAATCCTCCATCACACTCCCCAAAGGCTGATAACTGAACTGAATAACTCCTTGGTGCCGTACGACTTCGCGTTCTTGCAATGCCTTCCATGAAACTCTGTTTGTTCGCAACCTCCAAATCCATCTCCCTCTACGGCTTATGGCTTCCCCACCAATGCTTAGCTTCAGGCTTCTTTCTAACAGTACAAAACAACCCAACACTTACCGTGACTTCTCTGATGCCCTTCGCCCAACTCAAAAGTGTATTGTAGCTCAAAAATAAACTAGGGGTCAAGGGGCAGTGCCCCTCGCGGGGTCCGGCCACACGGAAGTCCATGGCGCACATCATTTTTGTGATATTTTAAGATGCCAAAAACCTTCTTCTCCACTCTAATTTTTTCAGCATCCCGGCTCCAGACTCCATCGAATGATTTTTCAATCTGGTCGTCATGTTTTTTTTTTGTTTTTTTTTCACGTGCCATCACCACCGTTTATCCCTACCGTGTCGTGGTATTTTTCCTTTCACCCCCCCTTGTAAACCGTCGCCGCCGTTGCCGTGCTCCTTCCACCACACAGTGTCCCACCACACGGTGGTCTCCCATGGTGGTTGCACCGTCCGATGATCCCACCACCACTTGCAAAAAATATATATTTATTCATTTTTTTTTTTCATTTTTTTTTTTCAATTTTTTTTCAATTTTTTTTTCTAATCTAATTGTCCAGAGAGTCTTCGGCTCGGGTCCCGTGCCTCTAGGATCGCCCTTCATCCTTCTTGGTTTGCCTCGCCCAAGAGTCTCCCGCTTTGGTCCTGTGCATATCGAGTCGCCTACCCGGCCTCTCAAGTCTCCTTCCATCCTCTCGAGTCCCCCTCCAAACTCTCGAGTGTCCTTCTGACCTCTCAGGTCCCCTGCGCGCTTCTCGTGGTAGAGTTTCAATTTGGACCCGTTGATGGCAACTCTATTTTCAATAGCCATCCGAAGACCTGGAACCATAAACTCTACAGGGACCACGATCTCCTTCCCGTACATAAGAAGAAGAAGAAGAATAAAGATTTTGAAGGCTGTGGCCTTCCACACAGGGTTCCAATTGTTGCCGACACGAATGATCTTGGGATTATCTACGTCATCGAGGTTTGTCTCCTTCAATTTTACCTCTTGATACTTGGTGGGTTCTTCCTTCGGGAACTGGTGCGCGGTGATGTAACTCACACGAGCGTCTCCCTTCCAATATTCTTTGTATTCCGACAAGTAAACCTCCTCTTTTACTTGCTCTGGTTCCTCTACTTCGAACCTGTAGCTCTAGAACATTTCGTAATCCTCCATTTGCTAATGGAAGAGGCCATTCATGGAGTCCCCGTCATCCCCCGAGCATGCTTCCAATTCTAATACCCCTCCATCACTGGGCTCCATACGGCGTCCGTCTCCATCCTCACCCAACTAGTCTCCCTCAAATTCCGACTCGGAGGATGCCAACTCCTCGCTCACCATCTACGTACGGAGATCGATCACGTACTTCCTCCCCGCGCTTTCCAAGGAAAGCGCATTCCGCTTCTAGTTATGGTTCGCCTTTGCTGCAATGAGCCACCCACGTCCGAGAATGGCATTGTACCCTTTCTGCTTCAGTGGAATCACTACAAAATCTAGCACGAATGGCTGCATGCCAATCATCACCCGCTGGCCCATGAGGGTATCGAGGGGTTTAATCCCGTGTTCATCTACCCCTAGCAAGTTGAACGTGGGGGGCCACAACATAGGCTTTCCCCGTTTTTTCCATGTCTCTTCTGGGAGCACATTTACTCCTGACCCTCCGTCCACAATGGTGTTCGTCAAGGTAGTTCCCAGGATGCCCATTTCTACCACCGCCGGTTGGCGTCCACTGTTGACTACTGACAACATAAGGTCGACTGTGGGGCTTACGACCTCCCTCGTTTTAGCTTGTGTGGGTACGGAGTTTAAGATAGCCGTTTTCAATTGCAGCATGGTTTCAAGGTCTTGAATCTTCACGGGTACCTCTATTTGCAATATTTGCCGTAGGATTCTCTCTTCTCCCTTCGTCCGTGACGAGCTTGTGGCCTCGTGGCTACTTTGTCCTTGTGCGGCCATTTCCTTTGTGATCTCCACCCTTGCTTCCCGCACTCTCTCCATCTCCATGCGAGGATCGGGGTATGTGGCCTTTTTGGCCTGTGCCCTTGTGATTGCCAACACTTCTGCCTTCGTGGGTTCGATGTTCAAAAGGTTTACTCGTGGCTTCCGGCAATTTGCATCCTCATGGTCGCCTGGCCCACACCAGCGGCAGAGGTGCTAAGGGGTGGCTTGCTTCATGCAATCCCGGGCGAAGTGCCCCCACTGATTGCAGGCCCTACATTGGATCATTGGTCGGCCCTTGGCATCATACTGGACACGGCTTCAGGTATTGTTATTGTCGTTGTTATTCCTTCCACCGCCGCGTCTGTTGTCCCGGTAACCTCCAGATGATGCCGTTGTGTTGGTTTGCTGGGCCATACCCGCTGGTGCGGATGTTGTAGCTTGCTCAATGAACAGCACTTGCATATTTCGGGTCTTCATATTGTATGGGCACTCCTTGATGGAGTGTCCCATTACTTGGCAATTTCACAAAAGGCCTTCTTCGGGCATGTACCCTCCGTATGTCCTTCCTCCTTGCACTCCGTGCACCACACGTCTCCTTCGGTCCGGCTAGTAGAGCCTTTCATCGCTTTAAATTCCCTCATCATACGCTCCATGTCCCTCTGCAGGGCCATCACTTTCTTTTTCGACCCCTCGTTACCACTCTCATCAAAGGAAGAGTCATTTTCCTCGGAGGACTTTCCCTTTTTCTTGGACGTTTTGTATTCACTTTCTAAGACCATAGCCCTGTTGTATGCATCATCGTATAATGAAGGAGGGACTATCTTCATTTTCTTCTTCAAACTGGGTTTTAGGCCTTCTACGAACCACCTCTTCTTGAGTCCGTCAGCCAGCTGACTCTCCATTTTCCCAATTAGCTCCTTTAGGTGCCTTCTGTAGGCACGAATTGATTCCTTTTGTCCTTATTCCGTACTGTATATCTCTGTCACTGTTTCATTATCATCCTGGAGTAGGCGGAACTACTTCTCGAAGGCTTTCCGCAGCGTGTCCCATGTGGCCACTATAGTTTTCGTCCTGGTTTGTGACACCATTGGCCGCCCATATGGTTTCGCAGGTTCTGCAGTGCCTTACGGGATCCTCCTTCCCATCGCCGGTAAATTTCGGCAACTTCTGCCTATTGGCCATTGGTGGGGGTCATGTCCCCAGAGGTGGCAGTGTCTGTCGTGCACCCGCACCACTCCCTCCCGCGCTGGTGGTGTTTCCTATTTGAGTGAATGGGGGTACGGTGTTTTGTACCTGCATGCTTGGTGTGATGGGTCCCAAGAGGGGGTCCTGTCTGTCGTGTGCCTGTGCCTTCTTCGCACCTACGGTCATACGGTTGCCCTCTCCCCCGTTCTCACCCTTGTCCTCTATTCGCTCCCTTCGGTGGTCCTCCCTTCTGTGGTCCTCCACGCGCGGCGTAAGGGATAAGTTCCTAAACTGATCTCGGGTCTCTTCGACCAGATTTCTTCGTAGCCTAGTTTCCTCCAAAAACTCTTTGTGGCTTCTCACCCTACGGTGTTTAGGCGATGCATAGAAATCTCCTTCGGCTTCTGCACCCCTCGTGACACCTCCTTGGTTCCCTTCGGGCAACCCTTTGGCGGGTCGTCCTTCGGCAAGTTGCCTCAACCTCCGTCTACGTTCTACTTGTTGTTCCAGAATCAAGGCCCTCTGTGCGGCCTCCCACTCCTCACTTTGTGCCTTTCTTATTTCTGTCCTTATTTAATAAGTTGGGCATTAATTCCTATACATCTTCATAAATAGCAACAACACATAAAAATAGAACACTTCTTTATTAATTCATCCTGTCGGATACAATTTGTGTCAATAGTACGACACCATTATTATAATATAGAATGTTCTTTATTCCTCCTGAAGTTTCAGGGTTCAATTTCCCCTTGGCCTCTTGCCATCACGCTCTGCTTCCCAACGACGACTGTTTTCTTCGTATTGTCGGAGGACCTGTTGGCGTCGCTCCTCACGGCACTTGTTGGGACTTCAGCCTCTGTGGCCTCTCTTCGGACGTAGGTCTCAATGGCCGCCTGAAGCAGGATTGAGAATTCCCTCGTTGCAGTGTCCTCTTCGTCGTAGAGTTTCGTTTGTGCGTCGTTGGCCTCTGGGTTAATCTCACCAACGGTTAGGCCCATCGTGTCCATACGCCGTCCGCTCCTTCCTTTCCCGAGTATGTCTAGGCAACGGCGCCAGATGTTTGCCACATACGGGTAAACGATTAAATGCAAAAAGTAAATGCACAGAACATAACGGGAATATATTAAAGAACCAGTCCAGTCCCTATATTAATTCAACAGTCCATGTACATCAAGTGCTTATAACATCACACCCAGATACGACTATCCTCATGATGCTACTTCGAAGGAAAGGTATGCAATATATAATACCCGAAGGGGTGCGACCAACCGTCGCGTCCAACTGCCCTTCGGAAAGACTAACTGACTGTCGTAACCCATAATTACCGACGACAACATAACATAATACGACAACATAACATAATGATTATTCCCGACAACAATTAGTATTACTGAATCTGTCTTGACAGCAAGGATTAGTGTCTTCTACGGATATCATGTTAAGTACGAAACATATACTTTGTTACCAAGGCTGTGATTTTGTCTCTTCACAAATTAAGGGAGTATAACATCAGTTATATAAATTATACATTTATTATTTTAAATATATAAATTGTCTTACAATTAAGAATTGTAAATTATGTTTATTATTTATAATATAATATTAATTTATTTTCATTTGAATATTTCAAGAATATTATTAGTATTAATTAAATAATAATACTTAGTAAATAAATAAATAAATTTCAATAATCATTTGTTAATAGATATTATATTAATTAATAATAATAATAGCTTCGTTTAGGTTATATATAACGATCAAGGAGGGGACATGACACTACCACTAGCACTCTCTTACTTGCTAGCTAGCTCATCTTCAAATCAAGTGCAGCAAGGTGGGATGTGGAAGCATCCAAGCTAATATGCTTTGACTCAATATCCCACTTCCTTGTGTCTAGCCACTTTGTTTACGTGAAAGGTGGTGAAAGTTTGAATTCACATACACTAAGTCCATGGTCTTTTTGAGTGTAGTCTGTTGCATTTTATTAAGTGGATGAAGGAGTATGGCAGATGAACTAGAAACATATTAAGACAAATTTAGAAAGTTAAAGAGTTAAAAAATTTAAATCATAAAATATAAATGAAACTTCAAAAGTAAAAGCATTTATAAAACTTACATGCAATAAAATTTTGATTGCAAGAGGTTGTAGGTATGTGAATGATTGGCCATGGAAGTAGTACCAACTATGAGCATAACCTTATACTTGTCATGAAGAGCATCAATAGATTCAATACCGAAGTCGATGGAACATATAAAATCCATGAACTCAATCTTCATTGCATCTTGCAATTCAAGATCAATGAAGAGTCTACGAAAGTTTGGCCTTGTACCCTTGGCTAGCTTCAACATCTCTATATCAGGCAATTCTTGTTGACACGGAAAAGAGTTCAGCACTATAATATTTGATACTCAATGAAAAGGCAAGAAGATATTGCGGGGTGGTCATTTTGTTCCATCTCTCTTCAATAATTTTGTAATAGTTTGAAAAAGAAAATTCGAGATCTTCCTCTTTTGCAATTATGAAGGCTTTTTAATCTTCTCAATCATTGAATTGATGCCATCATATATATCTCACAAACAAGGCTTAGTCATGTCAATATAATGGATCATACACAATATGGGCTCAATGAAACTAAAGAGATATTCAACACAATCCCATCAAATGTCATCCAAGTTCATCTGCTTAATATTGGCTAAGTTCAGCATCTATATATAGGGCAATTCTTGTTGACACGAAAAGGAGTTCAGCACTATAATGTTTGAAACTCAATGCAAAGGCAAGAATATGTTCCAAGGTGATTGTTTTGTTCCATCTCTCTTCGATAATTTTGTAGTAGTTTGAAAAACAATTCTTCGAGACCTTGCTCTTTTGCATTTATAATAGTTTTCATCTTCTCAATCATTGAATTGATGCCATCACATATCTCTCCCAAACAAGGCCTAATCATGTCAATATAACGGATCATATACAATATGGACTCAGTGAAACTGGAGAGCTATTCAGCACAATCCCACCAAATATCATCCAGGATCATCCGCTTAACATTTGCTGGACTTGTAGTGCTAGATTCCCTCCATGTGGACCAATATCCATTGGTGACCATATTAGAAAGTTTTTCACAAACCTTCACAAGTCATCTCAAGACAATTGTGTTGGGTGAAAAACAAGTCTCAACAACCTATTTGAAAATCAAAATCAAAAAATTAAAATTAAAAATATGCATTGTATTTATTTCTGATTATAACCCAGGTCTGAGAATGAATTTCGATCAAGCCTACAATGACCAATAAATTTCCTCCAAAAGGTCGCCATAATTCCTAGTGATTGCTATCCATATGATACTGATGTCTAATGATATTTGAAAGGTGTAAATGCTGCTCCAAACTCTGATTTCTGATCTGCAGACCCTAATATACAATCTGGTTATAACATACTTGCCAAAACAGATCCTAAGCACTTCCAAATGATGGCGGCTAGGTCTAGGAATGGAGCACTGGAATCTTAGATGACAGATGTGTCAATGCAATACCACGATATGTTTTCAAACCCTCTATAGCCAGCAATGAATCTACAGAGGTCTGAAACACAAATCTATACACAAATGAATGATACCCATCACCAAGTTGCCCTCCAAAGCAAGAGGCTTAACCTCCAAAACCATAGCAATGCATTTGCTGGTGATAATATGCCAATTAAACCTTCAAATCTGAATCAATCCGTCCTCAATTTGCAAGATACTAAAAACCCTGGCTGATATGAAAATATCTTTCCAAAACCCTAGTTTGTTGCAGCTCATAAAACACCAAAAAGACCCTGCAATAAGCGAACAATGGTGGCAAATACTATAGTGGTACTGTACCGGGCACTGGAGCGATTATTGTGGCCGTATTGTAGCAGCACTATAGCAAATGTTGGTTATTGCAGAAAAAAAATATTCTTTAGGCTCCAATGTGAATTCTATTGATTTTAGACTTTCAGATTTAAACTATACTCAGAAAAAATGAAGTTAATTACTAAATCAATATATTTTCTGTTTAGTTTAATTACTTTCAGACTTAGACATAAACATAAATTGAGCAAAATGAACACGACACACAAATACCCTAAGAAAACCTCCTAGGAGGAAAAACCCAGCCAAAAGATCCTCAAATTTGACTATGAATTATATCCAATTGTAACAGTACATTACTTAGCTGGTAGCTTTGATGTGGTACACCAATTTGTCTAAGCCTCTTTAGTTGGGTTCTAATGTTGCCTATCGGCAATTAGAACCCCACACAAATGTGCTTTATTTTTTAATCTAAGTTACAATAAAAACAACAAATTCTATGTAAATCCACTTTAAGAAAGAAATGGGTTTTCGTCCAATCTCTCAATTCCTAAGGGTTTCCATCCTCAAGTTTTCAGAACTGAAATCTAGAAGATCCCAAAATTCTCCAAGAGAAAAATAATAAAACCAAGCATACTGAAAAAGAACGCTTAAGAGTCTTTTATAACTTTCCTAGGAGAGCTCACACACTTTCTAGCCAATGTGGGATAAATAGAATGCTTCCCATTTTAATATTTAAGTCTCCAAGTACCTTTAGTGAAAGGGAGCTTTTAATATTTAAATAACTTCCCTTTTTACTGAAGTCCCCATATCAATAAAGTTCAATATTTAATTTTAACTTTATAATTTAACTTTATTGATAAATAAATTAATAACCACAAGTGATTATTAAAAGCTCTAGTCGATATCAACAATTACCATCGACATGATAATATTCATAAATTCACTTATGATCCAAACCTAGCCCAACTGACTTACTATAAAAAGTAAGTATCCCAAAAACACCTCAAAATCGCCTACAACTAAAACTGCCTAGGCCAAAAATCCTCAAGATCCCTTAAATGTCCTAGTTAGCCTATGGGACCATGGAAAAATAGGCTAACAACAACATCATACAACATGTGCTAGAAAGGGAACATTACACAAAGGTGCTACTCCTCAACCTTACAAGGGGTGTGTTGATGTGTTTTTTATGCACATGCGAACACGGAATAAAATACCAAGGTATCTTATCCTCTCTTGAACAAAGTTTCCCCAAAAGTTAAAGATTTTGCCTAAGGATCAATCGAGGCAACTCCAAGGTTCTTATATTTAGGGTCTTTACGTGTGGATAAGCTTATGTGGTGTGATGTGATTATGCTGGATTCACAAGGGGACTTGCATTCAAATGCTTGAGCGTTTGATTTGCTAGAACTCAAGTCCTATCTACTAGCTGGAAGATAAAGAAACATCAAAAGATACAGGGCTCAGAAAGTCTACTCTAAGACCTAGAATGCAAGAAGATGGATGAACGACTAGGTGGAGTCCTACTAGGCTGGGTCTCACCATCAAGCTAAACAATTCAACACCAACTAAGTGCGATCTTCTAAGGGATGCTTTGAATATGTTCAAATCGTACACCATCAGACACTGATCACTATTCAAGATAACGCATGAACAATAGACGTGTAAAGACTCGAGATTAAGCTCATTCTATGCCAATTGACCACGCAAGGCGCACTTACAGTCAGCAAGAGGCTAGTGGTTTGGACTAGGCGGAATCCACGCGAGTGCATTCAATAACTTCCTTCATTCAATCTAATTATTTACCATCTAAAATGAAGATTCAACAAGAAACCATGCGTATTGCAAAGAAACGACACATTTCACCATAACTTCAATGAAAATGGAGTCCTTTTACAACCAAGGCAACAATTTCTTGCCTTCTCTTTCTGATCTACTCTAATTGTTATTCTACTTACTATTCTAGCTACTAATTCTTAGCTCTTACCCTCTATTAACCAACTATTCACCTTTACAAATGAAGAGCTAGAGCTTTATATAGCGAGCTCTTTACAATTCAATGGCTCTGATCAATTTACAATCAATGGCTAGGATTACAAGATAGAAACCCTAATTAGGGTTTGTTATAACAAAATCCTTTAGCCAATGAGAAAATTACATTTCATGAGTGTGGACCAATAGGAAACCGAGGTAGGTGCCTCGAAGTTTGTGCCATCACTAGTGAGTCAGGTACATTGAATCTAGACATGCTGACGTGGACCTATTTAACTGGAGGAATAGTGACTAGGATGCCACCTTGTCTGACGTTTGTGCCTTGGTTGATCCTCCTCTGTCCTTGATGTTCTTGATGGATGACGTGCCTCTCCTTGGCTCTCCTGTGCTTGATGAGGCTTCTTCACAGTCAAGCAATTTCTTCTTTTCTGCTATCTTGTGATTTCTTCATGTGATAGAATGAGGTCCTTGAGGATAGCTTGGTCCATTACGTGCAATTCCTTGAACACTTGAAGTCCTTCAACTTGGAAGTACTTTGAGTCCTCTCTCATGCATTTGAAGTGTCCTTGATGATGATGGGACTGGAATAGGTCGCCCTTGTCTTGGCCTGATCCTCATCCATCTGCAAAACAAACCAAAAGATGATTAAGTATACATAATATATTTATCCTAACATGGCATTTCTTAACCTAAATCATCAACCATAAGGCATTAGAATGAAATTCGCTCAAGATCCTCTCTAGGGACAGGCCCTACAGGAATTTCGCTCTGGACCCTTTGGAAGGGTTAGGAGCGATTTTTGTTTTTTAGACTCAAATCTCCCATTTCCTCAATCTTCAGTTGCTTCCAAGGCATGATAACGTTCTAACTAAGGCTCCAAGGCACAAAATTGGTCCAAATTTGAAACAACGAGGATCCTATGAAAATTCGCTCTAGACCCTTTGGAAGGGTTAGGAGCGATTTTTGCTATTTTGTTCAATTTACCTCACATTTTCATCATTTCACAATCTTGAACTTAACTCTTCAATCCTCTTGTCATCATGATCTCACAACTAGCCCTTTGCCCATCTCTAACAAGGTGAAAAGAGGGATTTCAAAGGAATTCTCTCTAGACCCTTTGGACAGGTCAGGAGCGAAATTCATGATTAAGACTCAATTTCATCCCTTACTTGCTCTAAATTGCTTCTCAAGGCAAGTATATAATAATATTCTCTCCACCAATGCCTTAGGAAACCAAATCTAGATCTCAAATATGAGCAAATTAGATGTTTTAAAGAATTTTGCTATGGACCCTTTGGAAGGGTCAGGAGCGAAATTCACATTTTTGGACATACTCTTAATATTTTGAGATCACAACTTTGTCAAACGGATGCCTAGGGCTCCCTTTAAGCTCAATCAACTCTGATCAGTGTTAGGCCTGACACAAAATGGGAGAAAAAGGAGGTTTTGGGAATTTCGCTCTAGACCCTTTGGAAGGGTTAGGAGCAATTTTCACATTTTTGGACAAAATCCTTCATTTCCTTCACTTTCAATCACTTCTTAAGGCAAGAATATATCACTCCACTCTCAACCATGTCCAAGGAACTAAGATTTTGGTTTAATCAAGGAAGAAAATAGTGCTTATGGGAAATTTCGCTCTGGACTCTTTTGAAGGGTCAGGAGCGATATTCACATTTTAGGTTCATTTTCACCACTTCATTGCCTTAAACTACCTTTCAAAGACAAGTACGCATCAAAACCTTCCCAACCATGCCTTAGAAGTCAAAGTTTTCGCCATAACAAGGAGCAAATAGGGGTTATGGGGAATTTCGCTCTGGACCCTTTGGAAGGGTCAAGAGCAATATTTGAAATTTAGGCTCAATTAAGGAATTTAGATCAGAGATAGAGAAAACAATAGTCTAATAATATATAGTAAGAACAGACTTTTGATGAGATCACTGATATGAATATATTGACCACCGATGTATATATATAACTTTGTCAATTAATCTTTTATGAAAAATCACCGACTGCTTGTTGGATCGTGATATTGCCACTGTTATTGATGTAATCTCCAGCAAGTGTCGATGTCATTGTATAAGTAGAGGGGTGAAGGGTCATGTCCACGTAGGGGCATGACTTCTACGTGGCTTATGCCACGCAGAGTCATGACCCTACGTGAACATGACTCTTCGTATGCCTTTAGTCATCGTTCACCATTATGTTTATTAGTTATGCATTAACTTATTTACGGTGTTCAATTATTATCGGGTTTACTAATACTTCGACTGTCATCGGATAATGCAACGATGACAGTCACTATATATGTATTTCGACTTCGATAGTCATCCGGATTAATCTATCGTAGGCAATCGATAACATGTTAGTGTTACTATTAATCAATATATAATGTGATAAATATACATATATATATAAATATATATATATATATATATATATATATATATATATATATATATATATATATATTGCTTGCTTCAATCCGAATGAGGCTACATCCTTAACACTCCCTCTTAGCAAAAGAGGATTGAATTTCATAATTAAGTTTAAGGAACAAAATTCTAGATATACATATTCATCTGACATGATCATATACGTTCACTCAGTAATGCTTACTAGTGAAATACTTCATATCTCAAAGAGATATGGATTATCGGATATCCAGCACTCTAGGACAACAACTACATGAAGTCTTATCAGATAACAACCTTGATCCTAGTGACAATTGTAACATTGTCATTATCACAAGTGCAATAATTTTAGTATCATGACATCCGGCACATTCCGAGACAGCAATTTAATGTAGTCAATCATGATATGATTGTTATCATAATTTCCGACACATTTCGGACAACACTTAATGACAACAAATCAATAACTCAACATAACAAATTTAGTATCAAGACTTCCGGCACATTCCGGGACAGCAACTTAATGTAGTCAATCTTGATAACAAATCAGGCTATAGTGAAGGTCGTCACCTTACAATAGTGATCTTATACTTACATCACATGAAAGATCGTCACCTTTCATGACATAACACATACATGCAATATTGCATCCAAGATATTCATGAATATATCAAATTACATATGATTAAGATTAATATCAGAAATTTCAATTATAATTTAGTCATACCAAGTTTACCTCTAAGTACTCCACTTTCAACTTTGAAAGAGGTTTGGTGAATATGTCGGCGCTTTGCTCTTCAGTGCTGATGTAGGTCAATTTGATAACATCTCTGTCTACCATATCTCTTATGTAATGGTATGGAATTTCTATATGCTTGGATCAATTATGAAAAACTGGATTTACAAAAAGTTTGATGCAGCTTTGATTATCACAATGAATCACAGTGGGGTTTGGGGGCTTCCCAAATAGTCCAACAAGCAATTTCCTTAGCCATACTGCTTCACGAGCTCCCATGGAGGCAGCCATATATTCGGCTTCAGTGGAACTCTGAGCAACTGCTGACTGTTTTTTGCTAAACCAGGATATCATAGCCGATCCAAGACTAAAACAGCACCCCGTTGTACTTTTACGATCAATGGAACTACTTGCCCAGTCGGAATCAGAATACCCTTGGAGTTGTATCTCAACATTTTTATACTTCAAGCCAAGTCCAATAGTACCACGCAAGTATCTCAGAATATGCTTAGCAACCATCAGGTGAATCTTCTTAGGTTCGCACATGAAATGACTTAACACATTAGTAGCGTAACTGTTGACGGGAATAATCATTATGTTATGTTGTTATATTATGTTTATGTTGTCGTCGGTAATAATGAGTTACAGCGGTCAGTTAGTTGGCCGACGGGTAGGTAGTTGGAGTTGCGACGGTTGTGTCGCACCCCTTCGGGTATTATATATTGTGTACCTTTTCTTCGAAAGGATCATGTAAGTCATGTCAGATGTAATGTTATAAGCACTTATTGTACATGGACTGTGGAATTAATACAGAGGCTTGTTATTTAATATATTTACATTATGTTCTGTGCATTTACTTTCTGCATTTAACCGTTTACCTGAGAGGGCAAACATTTGGCGCCGTTGCCTAGATGAACTCGGGAACGGAAGACACGGATGGCGCACAGACACAATGGGCCTACCCGTTGGTGAAGTAAACCCGGAGGCCGACGACACGCGGACAGAACTTTACACAGGAGAAGACACGGCAACGCGAGAATTTTCGATTTTGCTCCAGGTAGCCATTCAGACATACGTTCGACGAGAAGCGGCAGAGGCAGAAATCCCACCAAGTGCCGTGTGGACAACACTGGAGGTTAGCCCGGCAGTAAACCAATTAATGAACCACCTCCCCCGGCTGCTTGCACAGGCATCGCTGGCACAGTATGCCCACCTGGAGGAGATTGCCCAGGAAGAGAGACGACAACAAATCCTGCAACGCTACGAAGAGAACAGCCGACGAGACACGGAAAGAGATGGCGCCAGGCCAGGAGGGAATTGAACTGTGAACTTCTTATTTTCAAATAAAAGTGTCATTGACACGAGTTGTACTTGAGCAGATGAATTAATAAAGACATGTTTTGATTTAAGAATTGAAAGTTATGGAGATGTGTGACAATTAATGCCAAACCTATTGAATAAAGATAGGAATAGAAAACCGAAAACGAACGAGTGGGAGGCCGCGCAGAGGGCTTTGATTCTGGAGCAGCAAGTAGAACGTAGACGGAGGTTGAGGCAACTTGCCGAAGGACGACCTACCGAAGGGGGGCCCGAGGGGAACAAAGGAGGTGTCACGGAAGGTGCAGAGGCCAACAGAAATTTCTACGCGTCGCCAGATCATCGTAGGACGCGGAGCCACGAAGAATTTCTAGAAGAAACAAGGTTACGGCGAAATCTAGTCGAGGAGACTCGGGATCAGTTTAGGAACTTATCCCTTATGCCACGGAGTGAAGATCACCAACGGGAAGCAGGAGTAGGAGCGTGTCAGAACGAAGGAGAGGGCAACAGTATGGGTGTAGGTCCCACACGCGACAGGCAAAACACCGTACCTCCAGGACACACCACCAGCACTACCGGAGGTAGCAGCGCAGGGCCGCAGACACAGACGCAACCGCCTCCAGGAA
This sequence comes from Cryptomeria japonica, assembly GCF_030272615.1. Classification (NCBI taxonomy): domain Eukaryota; kingdom Viridiplantae; phylum Streptophyta; class Pinopsida; order Cupressales; family Cupressaceae; genus Cryptomeria; species Cryptomeria japonica. The sequence continues at coordinate 497,154,087 of NC_081414.1, forward strand.
GACGACCAAGGATGGCGAGCAAACAAAAATTACCAAAGTTCACAGGGGACGGCAAGGAAGACCCCTTACGGCACTGCCGTACATGTGAAACCATTTGGTCTGCCAACGGAGTAACAGACCAGGATGACTGGGTACAGCAGTTTCCAGCCAGGTTACGTGGAGTCGCCATAGATTGGTACTCCGATGTAGATAAGCAAAAAGTGGCCACATGGGCTACCCTACAGAAGGAATTCACGGAGGAGTTGCTCCGTGATGACAACGAAATTGTAACAAAGATATACAGTACCAAGCAAGGTACTAAGGAGACAGTACGGGCATACAGTCGGAGGCTGAAAGAACTCTTGGGTAAAATGGAAAGCCAACCCGCAGATGGATTGAAGAAACAATGGTTCGTTGAAGGGTTGAAATCCTCCCTACGGAGGAAGATGAAAATTGTACCCCCGACATCATATGACGACGCTTATAATAGGGCGATGGACCTGGAGAGCGAACACAAAACATCAAAGAAGAAGAAAAGTAATAAATCCTCATCCGAGGACAGTGAATCTTCAGGGGAAAGCAGCAGCGACGACGAGGCTGGCAAACGGGTGCAAGCGCTCCAGAAAGACATGGAGCGAATGAGAAAGGAATTCAGAATAATGAGAAGCACTAGTCGGAACGAAGGGGACATATGGTGCACTGAGTGCAAAGAGGAAGGGCACACAAAGGGTACTTGCCAAAAGAAGGCATTCTGCGAGATTTGCCAAGTGATGGGAAACTCCACCAAGGAGTGCCCATACAACATGAAAACCCGAAGTACACAAATGAACCAGGTGCTGTTCACGGAGCAGGCCACAACATCCGCACTAGCGAGTACCGGCCAACATACTAACACAACAGCATCATCTGGAGGATACCAGGACAACAAACGCGGCGGCGGAAGGAATAGCAACAATAACAATAACGGAAGCCGTATCCAGTATGACGCCAAGGGCCAGCCAATTATCCAATGTAGGGCCTGTAATCAGTGGGGGCACTTCGCCCGTGATTGCACAAAGGAAGCCACCCCTCAGCACCTCTGCCGTTGGTGTGGGCCAGGCGACCATGAGGACACAAATTGCCCGCAGGCAGGGGTTAATCTCCTCAACATTGAGAAGGCTGAGAAGACTGGTGAGAAAGAAGTACTGGTGATCACCCGCGCCCAAACGAAAAAAGCCACTTATCCCGACCCCCGTACAGAGAAGGAGAGATTACAGGAGGCAAAGGCCAATATTGAACGAGAGATGACAACCGAACAATGGGACAACGAGGTGGCGAGTACATCATCCCGTACGGAAGCAGAAAATAACATCATTAGGCAAATCTTGCAGATGGAGGTGCCGATAAAGGTAAAAGACCTTCTAGACTCTATGCCACAATTAAGGACTGCCATCCTCACCAATGTGCAAAGCACCGCATTGTCGAGTGCACCACAGGTACGGGTTCCCGCCACCGCATCGTCGAGTGCACCACAGGTACGGGTTCCCGCCACCGCATCGTCGAGTGCACCACAGGTACGAGGTTCCCGCCACCGCATCGTCGAGTGCACCACAGGTACGAGTTCCCGCCACCGCATCGTCGAGTGCACCACAGGTAGGGGTTCCCACCACCGCTTCAAAGAGTACACCACAGGTGGAGGTTTCCATCAACCCTTCGACTGACCCGATGTTACTAGCCTTGAGCAATGGTAGACACCCAGCTATGGTAGAAATGGGTATCCGTGGGACCATTCTGAAGGACACCATTGTGGATGGTGGATCTGGGGTGAATGTACTACCAGAAGAAACATGGAAGCGGCTGGGGAAGCCCACCCTATGGCCACCCACATTCAACCTGGTGGGAGCGGACCAACACGGCATTAAGCCACTCGGCCTGTTGATGGCCCAGCAAGTGACAATTGGTACGCAACCATTCTTGTTAGATTTCGTGGTTATTCCCTCAAAGAAGAAAGGCTATGACGCCATCCTGGGGAGAGCGTGGTTGATCAATGCGAGGGTAAACCACAATTGGAAGAAAAATACACTTTCCATGGAGAAGGGAGGGCGGAAATATACCATTGACCTACACACCCAAGATGTTGGCGAAGAGCTCGCCTCTTCCGACTCAGACTTAGAGGACTCTAATAAAGGGGAAGGGGGTCCCGATGAAAGAAAGGGCAAGAACGCAATGGAGCCGAATAGTGAAGGGGTGCTCGTATTGGAGGGATGTTCTAAAGATGAGGTATGCTCATTTAACGGGCTCTTCCATTGGCAAATGGAGGATTACAAAATGTTCCAAAGGTACAGGCTTGAAGTAGAGGAACCAGAGCAACCAACAGAGGTGTACCTGCCGGAATACAGAGAATATTGGAAGGGAGACGCCCCAAACCCTGGCGACGTAAATAATCCGAAGAGTGTCGGCAACGATTGGAACCCTATGTGGAAGGCCGCAGCCTTCAAAATCTTTATTATCCTTCTTCTTCTTATGTACGGGAAGGAGACCGTGGTCCCTGTAGAAATTGTGGTTCCGGGTCTTTGGATGGCTATTGAAAATAGACTTGCCACCAACGGGCCCAAATTGAAACCCTACCACGTGAAGCGCGCAGGGGACCCGAGAGGCCGGACGGACACCCGAGAGGCCAAAGGGGGACCTGAGCGGATGGAAGGGGACCTGAGAGGCGAGGCAGGCGACTCAAGAAGCACAGGACCACAACAGGAGACCCTTGGGCAAGGAAAACTGAGAAGGATGAAGGGCGATCTCAGAGACAAGGGACCCTAGCAGAAGAAAAAAAAAAAAAATCGTATGGCCACGGTGGAACCACGGTGAAGAAAGCCACGGTGGAACCACCGTACGGTAGCACCACCGTGCGGTGGCAACACCGACGGTGGGGCCACCGGCGGTGGAACCACCGTGCGGTGGCAACACCGGCGGTGGAACCATGGTACGATGGGACCACCGTGCGGTGGAACCATCGTAAGGTAGCACGTCCACCACCGTGCGGTGGAAACCACTGCTGTCGCGGAGCACGAAGACATAAACGCAGCCCCCACACAAACAAACACAGTCGTACGGTGGAGGGTGTTGACCGCACGATCGGAGGTGCCAGTGCTGTTGTTGACCGTACAGGGAGGTTGTATGGCCGGGGTGCCATCGGGGACATTACAGTGCCAAAATAAAATAAAAAATAAAAAATAAAAAAAAAAGATGACGGATTGAAAAATGATTTGCTGGAATTTGAAGCCAGGACACTGAAAATATTGGAGTGTAGAAGAAGGGTTTTGACATCATAAAATATCACAGAAATGATGTGCGCCATGGACTTTCGTATGGTTCTAAAGGTTGTAAATTGGTGTTAGCGCACCTGGGGCGCTGCCCCAGGACCCCGCGAGGGGCGCTGCCCCTCGACCCCGCTAGGGCGCTGCCCCAGACCCCGTGAGGGGCGCTGCCCCTCGACCCCGCTGGGGGCGTTGCCCCCAGACCCCCAGTTTATTTTGAGCTACAGAAGACCACGGGAAGTGTTGTGGTTTTCCGTATTGTGAGAAAAAAGCCTGCAGCTAAGCATTGGCGGGAAGCCATAAGCCGTAGAGGGAGACGGATTTGGAGGTTGCGAGCAAACAGAGTTTGAGGGAAGGCTTTGCAGGTCCGCGTAGTCGTACGACACCAGGGAGTTATTCAGTTCAGTTTTTAGCCTTTGGGGAGTGTGATGGAGGATTTGAGGTGTCTCCTAGCATTTGTGCCAGCGGATTGTGGCCACCTCCAGGCAGGATAGGTACGCTTTGAGGAACTCGGAGTATGTCTCGGCTGGACGTGAGGTTGCCTTGGTGGATGCACAGAGGGCTCGAGAGGAGCTGACCACCAGGTTGGAGGCAATAGTCGCGTAAGACTTAGTTCAGCGTACCCAGGAGTTGGATGCCAAGAGAGCAGCACGGGTGGCTATCGAGGACAAATTGGCTAGGAAGATAGTATCATTTGAGTAGCAGTTGGTGGAAGCTGAGACTGGAAAACGTGTTTTGCAGACAAGTTTGGGTTAGGCACAGGAGGACTGTGATGGCAAAGGAAGCAATATTGGTGAAATCTGCACTTGAGCATCGGATGGTAGCAGAAAAGGGTTTTCAGGCGAGGACGCAGCAAGTGTATAAGATCTGGGCCCGACTGGCGCCAGTAGTTTCTGCCGTTCATCTCTATTTTGTATTAAGTCGTCGGAGTCGACTTCTTTTCTTGGGGGGATGATGTTGACGGGAATAATCATTATGTTATGTTGTTATATTATGTTTATGTTGTCGTCGGTAATAATGAGTTACGGCGGTCAGTTGGTTGGCCGACGGGTAGGTAGTTGGAGTTGCAACGGTTGTGTCGCACCCCTTCGGGTATTATATATTGTGTACCTTTTCTTCGAAAGGATCATGTTAGTCATGTCAGATGTAATGTTATAAGCACTTATTGTACATGGACTGTGGAATTAATACAGAGGCTGGTTATTTAATATATTTCCATTATGTTCTGTGCATTTACTTTCTGCATTTAACCGTTTACCCGAGAGGGCAAACAGTAACAAATATCAGGGCGAATGTTTACCAGGTACATAAGAGATCCAATAATTTGTCTATTGTACGTAGGATTTGTAGATTCTAAATCTACTGCTTCACTTTTGAGCTTATGAAGATTTGTTTCCATTGGAATGGATAGAGGTTTACAATCTATCATACCAAATTTGGTCAGGATATCAGTGGTGTATTTTCCTTGATTTAGGAAAATATAATTCTTTTTTTGCCAAACTTCTAGACCTAGAAAATAGTTTAGTAGACCTAGATCCTTCATATCGAATTCAGCCACAAGATCTTGTTTGCATTTTGCAATGAGGTGATCTTCTCCTGTTATCAACAAGTCATCAACATAGAGAACAAGTATTAACATGTCACCATCCGATATTTTGAAGTATATGTTAGAATCTGCTTAATTTTTGGAATATCCTAGCTTGGAGAGATAACTATCTATCCTTTCGTACCATGCCCTGGGAGCTTGCTTAAGGCCGTAGAGAGCTTTTTTTAGTCTACACACAGAGAGATTTCTATCATGTGTAGCAAAGCCTTCAGGTTGTTCTATATATACTTCTTCCTCAATAACACCATTCAAAAATGCAGTCTTTACATCAATTTGATGTATCTTCCACTCTTTGGATGTTGCAATGGCAATTATGGTTCTTACAAAAGTATATCGAGCAACTGGAGCAAATGTCTCTTCGTAATCAATTCCAGCCTTTTGAGAAAACCCCCTGGCAACAAATCTAGCTTTGTGTTTTTCAATACTACCATCTGGTGCATATTTGATTTTGAATAACCACTTTGATGAGAAAACTGATTTGTCTTTTGATCTAGGTACAATGTCCCAGACATCATTTTTTAAGATCGATTGGTATTCCTCAATCATTGCATCTTTCCAAGCTTGACATGTTAAAGCCTCTTCAACATTTGATGGTTCAGATTTTGTAAGCTCGGTCATGAGTGCAACATAGCATGATTGACTTCTTGTTTTCTTATTCTCTTTGAAGACTTCATCAGGTTCCACATTTTCTTCAATCATCTTTCTTGCCCATAGTAGTCTTTTCTTGTTAGGATTTTCAGCATTCTCAAAATTAGATGATTGAAGTTCATGATTTTCTATGCTATTCTCCCTATGATTCTCAATTGTAAGATTTTCATCTGATTCTGTGGTTAGATTATCTTCTGTACTTAGAGAGAGTTTATAAGAAGCATCTTCTTCAAATTTGACATCTCTACTGATTTCAATAGATCTTCGTCTTGGAATATAGACTTTGTATCCTTTAGTGGTTTCACTGTACCCAACAAATATGCCTTTCTTCCAGAGGGTTCTAGTTTGGTTCTCTTTTCTTTAGGAACGTGAATATACACGTGGCAACCAAAGATTCTTAGATGGCTTAAATCTGGTTTGTTCCCTGTAAAGGCTTCTTCAGGTGTTATATTCTCTAGGATTGAATGAGGGCATCTGTTTTGAATGTACACTGTTGTATTTGATGCTTCAACCCAGGATGAGATATGTAGATTTTGATCATGAATCATGACTTTAGCGGCTTCGATGATGGTTATGTTTTTGCTTTATGCGACTCCATTCGTTTGAGGATTATAAGGTATTGTACACTCCCTCTTGATCCCAATGGAAATGCAGAATTCTTTAAAATTTTCAGAGATATATTCACCCCCATTATCTGATCTTAGAGTCTTTATTTTCTTCCCTGTTTGATTTTCCATTAAGGCTTTAAATTCTTTGAATTTCAATAACACTTCATTTGATTCTTTGAGTTTTATGAAATAGATCCAAGTTTTCCTAGAGTAATCATCAACAAATATCATGTAATACAACACTCCTTAATCCTACCGGAAATGCAAAATTCTTTAAAATTTTCAGAGATATATTCACCCCCATTATTTGATCTTAGTGTCTTTATTTTCTTCCCTGTTTGATTTTCCACTAAGCCTTTAAATTCTTTGAATTTCAGTAACACTTCATTTGATTCTTTGAGTTTTATGAAATAGATCCAAGTTTTCCTAGAGTAATCATCAACAAATATCACGTAATAAAAAAATCCCCCTAGTGATGGTAATGACATTGGACCACACAAATCAGTGTGGACAAGTTCTAGTACAACTTTTGATTTGTGTTCACTTGAGGGAAAGGACCCTTTTGAGTTCTTCCCTAGAGCACATCCTTTACAGGTTCCAACATGATCAGATTTTAGATTGGGTAATCCTGTGGTAATCTTCCTATAGAAGGTAGGGCACTAAATCGAAGATGTCCTAATCTTCTATGCCAAATTTCATTAGAGTTTGATACTTCATGATTTAGTGCTTGTTTTTTAGTATTACATAGTTTGTATAAACTGCCATCTCTAGATCCTATAGGAATAGCATTCTTTATGTTAGAATTTTTAGGCCAGAGTAGAACTTTATCTTCATGGAAGGTGACATGATATCCTTGATCAGCTAGTCCTGAAATAAGACCAAATTCCTTTTGAAACCTGGTACAAAAAGAACATCTTTCAATTGTAATGTAACTCTTGTTCTTAATTGAATTGAGCAGGTCCCAATTCCTTTCACTGGATAGGTAGGATTGTCTCCTATTGTAACTTCTTCAGTTGAGTGCCCTTCAAAGGTTTCGAATTGATCTCTAAATCCGGTTATGTGTCGTGATGCTCCACTATCGATTATCCACATATGTTTGTTTGAGTTTAGTTCGCTTGATAAGGCTAAGAAAAATAGAGGATTCTCTACTTCCTTGACTTCAGCTAGGGTTGCTTGAGCTTTCTTTCTTTCTGGGCAGAACCTGTGAGTGTGTCCAAATTGATCACACCTGTAGCATTGAATCTTGGAGAAGTCTCTACTTTTGTGATTATTTCCTCTCTTCTGTTTGAACTTCCTTTTCTTCCCTTTGTTGCTTGTGTTAGCATGTAGTGCTTGAGTTTCTCCCTCTTTGTTTGGACCCATCCCTCTTGCAATTAGTCGAGATTCTTCTTGAGTGCAATCATTCTTGAGTTGATAGAATTTCGGTAGTGTCGGTCGAGCACTAATGCCTAGAATAAAGGATTCCCAACTGGATGGTAATCCCTTAAGTGCTATTAGAGATAGCTCCATATCATCTACATTATTTCCAATAGTTGACAATTGGTTTTTCAACTCTGAAATCCTCACGAAATAGGATGTGATTGTTTCTCCTTTGATCATGTAGATATGCAATAATTGCTGTTTTAAAGTGAGCAATCTGCTTGCATTATTTATTTCATATGAATTTTGAATGGTCTTGAACATATCATAAGTTGTAGTTAGTTTTGAAATGGTTGGAAGAATGTGATCTTTAACACCATATTATTTTCTTAGCCTTGTTGTTGTGTCTTTTCTAGGTTGTTTTCTCTGGTTCATCTTCGGGCATCTTAGTATCTTCTTCTATGTATGCATCTAGTTCGAGTTCTTGAAGAATTGCTATTATTCGAATTCTCCATGAGACAAAGTTGGATGCGCCTTCGAGTCTATCCTCCACTCTAACACTATTCACCATGATTGTTCTTCCTTTGATTTTGAATGCAAGTCGGAATTTTTTTTTTAAAATGTCACTATTTTTTTTATTTATTTCTCTACCAACTTGGCTCTGATACCATGTTAAGGAATTTAGATCAGAGATAGAGAAAACAATAGTCTAATAATATATAGTAAGAACAAACTTTTGATGAGATCACTGATATAAATATATTGACCACCAATGTATATATATAACTTTGTCAATTAATCTTTTATGAAAAATCACCGACTGCTTGCTAGATCGTGATATTGCCACTGTTATTGATGTCATCTCTAGCAAGTGTTGATGTCGTTGTATAAGTAGAGGGGTGAAGGGTCATGTCCACGTAGGGGCATGACTTCTACGTGAACATGACTCTTCGTATGCCTTTAGTCATCGTTCACCGTTATGTTTATTAGTTATGCATTAACTTATTTACGGTGTTCGATTATTATCGGGTTTAGTAATACTTCGACTGTCATCGGATAATGCAACTATGACAGTCACTATATATGTATTTCGACTTCGATAGTCATCGGGATTAATCTGCCGTAGGCAATCGGTAACATGTTAGTGTTACGATTAATCAATATATAATGTGATAAATATATATATATATATATATATATATATATATATATATATATATTGCTTGCTTCAATCCGAATGAGGCTACATCCTTAACAGTTCACAAAGCAAAAATAAGTCATTCTTCACCAGTCAATATGTAGTGGCAAGCTTTGAGGTCTAGACTGGGAGCAAAAAAGGCTTCAAAGGAAATTCATTAAAAATCATCATCACCTCCTTGACTAAATTCCCTAGGTCTCAAAAGGCAAGACTGCTAGCAAGATACAAGGACTTCCTCAAACTCAGTCCCACCTAGAAACAAGAACAAGGCCTGTCCTAGAGAAGGCTTTCAAAGAGACCCTGACTTGAACCACCTACTGACCTACCTCAACTCAATCAGAGCCTGCTATCTCAATGATCCCTCTGACAACTCTCCAATCCAAAGGCTAATAGTCAAGACCAAGCAAACAAAGAAACTAAACCGACCCTACAAAGCAAGAAGGAGGGGTCCCCATTTGCAATGGGGCGATGTGTGAATACGTCACAACAGGGTGCTACCCCTCAACCTTGCTAAAGGCGTTGCTCCCTACAACCTAGCTAGAGGCATTGCTCCCAAACCACTCACCTTCCTAAGAGCGCTACACCTTAGCCCCACTAGGGGTATTGTCCCCAAACCCCCATTAGGAAGATTACCCCTCAACCCCAATGGAGTCTCCACTCCTAGACCCACACTAGTTATTGGGATCTTTTCTCATATAATAAATTTCATTACAATGAGGGGGTTTGGGAGTGGAGACTAGAATTGACAACAAAAGATATCAAAAAAATGTCTAAATTACACTCCTCAACCAATGACCCAATTGCTATACAATTTTGCATTGTCTATTATGACTTGAACAATGTTTCAAGCCCCCAGTTCCTCAACGGTTGCCATCAAAATGTTAGCAATAAATGTGTCATCATTCACCTCCCCTTCACAATCCACTACTCTCAATAACACTGTAAGGTGATAACATGTTGTATGATCTATGCATTTCAATCATTTTCACAATTTTATCACCTTTTTTTTGTTTTCACTTAGAGTTTCTAACTGGGCATCGTAAGAGATGCCTAGGCATCCTCGGGACAGTCATGAGACTCCTAGGAGTTTCAACAATGTCCCAATGGAGGTGTCGGTGTAGGGAGGGATGTTTCCCCTAGTCCTTGCATCCTGGAAACATAGGGATTTGGGGGGGGCAGGTCCCCGTGGTTCACTGATTTTTCAACATATCTAATGACAATTACAGCAAGTGAGATGAAGGAGCAAACATATCTACAAGAAAAAATTCCAAAAATGAATGACTCAAATGCCAAGGTAGAAACTAAGAAACATCACAATTGATTAACAATCATCATTAAGGATCTTTTGTTTGACACCTTTTCCTTTATCAGTGTTTGCAATAGGCTACCTACTCTGCTTTAAATTAAACATCATATATTGTAGAGGCTCTTGTACCTAAACCATCCTTTCTAACAAAATGAAATAATTGAGATATTTAGACTCCATAAGTTTGAGGAATTCCTTTCTAAAAAAATCCTTTAAAAAGAAAAGTGTAATGGTTGCAAACGAATACCCAAATATCTCTAGTTTCTATCATCACTTGTTTCACCCACTCTATCTTCCCTATGTCTTTAGTTGTGTTGCTCAAGGCATGAACACAATATGGATTCCAAAAGATGTGCTTGTATGTCATGCCCACTCCTTAGTTGGGCCGAACAATAGAGAGAAAAAGGTGTTTTTTACACCAATTTAATATCTTTTAAAAAATAATAAATAATAAATATAGACTAAAACAAATTAAAATAAAGTTAGAATTTAAATATAAGTTTTTTCACTTGCTTTGGGCCCATTAAAGCCTACCTTGCAGGTTAGTATAAATGGATTCAAAGGTGCAATTCAAAAAAGATATTGGACATTTTGATTGTTGCAATTTTACAATTCACTCTGTAAGGATAAAAACCCCTATCATTGGGCAAATTTCTTGAGGTAGGATAGAAACACTAACCTCAAACCCTAATATTTGATCTTTCTATATACTAAAAATTCACAAATCTAAAGTTAAGATGCCTATTTTCAGGCCTAGTGTTGAGACGGAGGTAGTAGGAAGGAGGCAATTACAAGATTAGACCTAGTGCATAGAGTGGGGAACATGTGAAATTTTGTTTCATGTCCAAGTGTAATGTCCCTACTTTGAAATAGAATTTAATGGTAAATATAAATAATAAAATTAAAATTAAAAAGTTAAATTCAAATGAAAATGAAAATATAAAAGAATATAATTAAATATAAATAAAATTTAATTAAGTTAACGAATGGTCAAAAGGCATGAAATGATAAGTTGTGACTCTCCCAATATGAGGTATAAAAGGGAGATGAGAACTCATTTGAAGGGGGGGATAATTTGGGAATAAGAAGTGCAGATCTGATTTAAATCAAGAGTGCAGAACTGATTGTGATGAAAGGTTGTGTCCCTTTCAAAGGGCAGAAATAATAGAGAGTCGCACTCTTTCAAGGGTGCTAAGGGTGAAAGGGTGTGTCTCTTGCTAAAGGGCATACATGATGAAGAGGTGTGACCTATCCCCCACATTGAGAGATATAAAAGAAAGGAATCCAAAGCATCTAGTGAGAGCACCATTGATCAGATCAGATCAGAACTGTTATTAAGTTACAGGCAGTAGTATCCCCTTATATTCTTATAGAAGAATTTTTGAACATATTCCCAATAATGGCATTAAATAATATTAATTTGACTGATTATTACTATTATTTACATTAGATATTAATTGACTGATTAAATGAATATTAACCGATTATTCAAAAGGCGTGATTATCACCCCCAATGGAGTATGACAGTGATTATAAGGGGTCGCTGCCACCAACAGATGTGGCTGGGGATTTGTGTCTCTCCACCCACGATAGGAAGGATAAATACCTTCCAATAGACATGAGGAGAGGAGGGGAGGTAATCAAGGGAAAAAAAGGAAGAAGTAAGTAATAAGACAAAAGCCTAATACCTGCTACAAATATGCTCAGCAAGATATACGAACTGGTATGAATTTCAGGAATTATATATAACAAACTGTAGATGCATTACATGGTAATTTTGCATGATAATATCTGTTTCTTCACAGTATTAATACCTTGCATATTTATGACTGATGCTGATAACATTTTGCATATTGGTTGGCAATATATTCATGTTTATGAATCTGATCTATGATATGGCTGAACACTATCTCTAGAGGGAGAACCGTTATTAAGGCACCCTCTTAGATAGAGGGAGAACCGCTATTAAGGCACCCTCTCAGACAGGGAGAACAGTTAATGAGGCACCCTCTTTAGGATTGAGGGAGAATCATTATTAAGGCACCCTCATAAAGTGACTTGATTAGGGAGAACCATTACTAAGGCACCTTATCTAGATAATGAGGATTCCTATGGTTATGACCCAGGATTTCTGATCTTTACATTACAGTGTTGTTTGCAAAATTATTTAAGTTTCATTGTAGTAATTCTTTAAATTATAGTCTTTCTAATTTATGAATCATAGTTAGTTTTTTCTCTCCTCTATTTTTACAATTCTTTATTTGTATTACCATAACTGGTTTATAACTGTCAATCATTCATATGTTGTAATTAGAAGATTATCCTCTAACTTGTGTTGCAGGTTATTCCTATCAAAGAGATAAGGAGATTCCTTCCCTAAACCCTCTTGGTAGCCAAGAAATTATAATCTAGGACAGAATAGAGTAATTTAGGAAGAGGGACATTACACCCAACTCATAATTTCAAGGGATATTTAGAGGCATTACAAACTGAAAATTTGTTACTGTGCAAGAATAGAGGTGATTTAGATGGAGCTGCAGAGAATTTGACTTTGCCAAGTGCCAACCTTTGTGGAGAGTGGAGTCCTTTTGTGAGTGATCCAAGGGTTTTGACCTGGTCACCAACATATATCCCTAGGACAAACCTTGTGGAGGACCTTGGTGGCAATGCCGGGTGTGACTGGCCCTATGATAGCAAAAAAGGCTAGATTGTAATGACACTTGTAAATATGAAAATATACTTTCTAAAGCAGTTGTATGTAAATTGATCGCTATTGTACAGCAACTAGTACTTTTAGAACACTTTATTTTGTCTCCTTAAATTGTTTATGATGCAGTAAATGTAAATGATTCAGATATCTATTGTCTCCTAAAAGTATTGGTGTAGCCAATATGACCTAATCTATTCATTTAATCATATTGGACTTAAGACAACAGTTGTTATGATCTATGTATGAATTTTTATCTAGTTAGATTGAATCTCATATTTAATAACAAACCCTAGATTAGAAAACTCGGGTGACAATGGTATCAAAGCAACTTTTTCTGCTAGCATATGGGTGTTTGTGGTGTAGATTTATGCAGAAAAATTATTGGAAAATTAGGTATCAGCAAAGGGAAAAGAGAAAGGAAGAAGCCATGGGTGATAGGAATGAGGAAATCAACCTCCAAGAGGACATTAAAGAAAGCAAAGTGTGGTAATTGCAAATGAATACATAGATATCTCTATTTTTTGTCGTCACTTGTTTCACCCACTCTATCTCTAGCTGCTACCCCTTGACCCCGCTAGGGGGCTCTGTCCCTAGACACTCACAAGAGGCACTGCCCCTTGACCCCACACTTCCACCCACCATTGTTATTGTTAATGCAATCATTGCCATGTTTTTTACGTTTATTAATTTATACTTCACTTAGTATGCAAAGTGTCATTTGCAATTCTTATACTTATTCTTGATTTGCTCCCAAAGTTCCAAAACTCTGCCCGCCATTGTTAATGTTCAATGCAATCATTTTCATGTTTTTGATGTTTAATAATTTAAACATCACATAGTATGCCAAAGTTTTATTTGCAATCCTTATACTTATTCCTTACACATCTTGTTATAACTAATTTTTCAAGTACTATATGTATTTGCACCACCCATCCCCCCGTCATCTAAACTCGTCCCCCTATTTCCCATCAGGAAACTCCATGAAACTATGGTCGAAATGGACTCTCCTAGTCTTCAAGATATTTATGAGACATTTAACAAGATGTTTGGGCACATGAAACAAACAATTTGTGATCGCTAATTTAAGATTATATGAGTAGTATATTAAGCCCATTGTGGTATGCACCAATAACTGGGAGGTTGCCTCCTTGTGATGATGATGAGGTGAAAAAAGAGTTAATGAAAGCCCTTCATAAAATGCATTAAGTGAATCATATTTTTTTGGCACAAAAGGCTTGCCTTTAATAATCTTCACACTCCAACATTTCGCAAACCAAAGGCTAAGATAGATAGAGCTACATTAGCTAAAACTGAATCTATTGGATGGTAGACATGGTATGGATACACCAAAGTTGATTACGCTTGTCATTCACATCCTTTCATAGGTTAATGATTTCTGATCTGATCAATATCCTTGAAAAATGCAGGTTCTATGTAGAAGTACTGCTCTCATTTTATGCCTTTCCTCAAGGAGGAGGCTCTCCTTAAATAGCCCTTACGAGGACTCGAGACACAATTCTTACCAAGAGTCTCTTACTTCATAAAGAAGCATTCTTTCATAGTTAATGGTTGTCTCTTCCCATTTGATCAGAACTCTTATATTCCAGATCAGAAATTGTTGTTTGATCGATTGATCCTTCCTCTTATATCTTTGAGTGATGGAGTGGTCACACCTTTTCATCACCACTTTTGCCCCTTAAAGAGTTGCAAACCTTTATCGCTGCACTTGGGAAATTATAATTTAAATTAAATTAATTTACTAACACTACGTTGAAAGGGTTACAATCCTTCCTCCAACCGCTGCCATCAAACTCTTAATTTAATTTAATCCTTTAATTTTAGGAATTGCTGCCATCAATAAGTTATTTGATTAATTTTAATCAAATTATGTATAGAATTGCTTGCGTTTTATTTAAATCGTCTAGGTTATAGTATAGGGGGCTGCGATCATGGTTATAAATGTTGTGATTTGGTGCATCCTTTGATAGGGGCATGACAGTTTCATTGGATGAGTCATCCCCTCATAGTTGAAACTTGCAACCTTTGGGTATTATGTTGTATTTTTTTTTATTTATAATATATATCAAATGCACATTGACAATGAATTATCAAAGCAATTAACATTTGTTAATTTGTTTGTGTAATGTCCCCAATTTTTCAAGCTCTCTAGCTAGCTTAAGTAGCTAACACTCTGGGTTCACATCAGCTTGTTCAGATGCGTAATCTGATGTTTCCAATGAGCTCAGTTAGTTTAGTGGAGTTATACGCCACTTTCCGAAGTGATTTTTGGCCTTTGGATTGGTCTCCAAGAATATTGGAGAAGCTGTCTATTTTTAGTAAGTTGCCCAATCAACCTCGTTTTCTATTATTCGTCATCAGGATCACTCCAATGCGATCGGAATTTGATTCTGATGTGTTCTGACAAGTTTTCGCAAATTTAGTGCATTAATGAGTTATTTTAATTATTTTACTAAGGTTGCTTAAATTTAATTAAAATATTTAATTCCAACCTTAGTGTTATAGCTCATTGGAACTGGGGCGAAAAGTTTTAAATCTTGAGGACATAAAACAATGACCTTAAGTGTCAAAATATTATTATATTATTGAAAGGGTCATTTTTCAGAGGAAAAAGGGAGTTTTAATTAATAAAGTGACTATTAAATTAAAGTACATTTATTTATAAAGTCACTTTATTTTAAAAGGTACAGTTTATTCACTTAAGAGAGGAGTGATATTTTTAAAAGAAGTTATTTATCCCACATTCGCGGTGTCTTGGGAAATGTGCCCAATGAGAGTTATAAATGAAAGCATGAAATGCAGATTGGGACATCTTGTAAATGGTCTTGGAAATTGAATCTTGGGATTTGTGTTTCTGGAATGAGTTCTGGAAATTTTCTTGGCATTTGGGGACGAAATCCCTTAAGTGTGGCATTTCTCTTACCTGTGAGAGACCAGGTTTGGTAAATCTCTTAAAGTTAAAATTGGCATTGGTGAATCGATTACCAAAGTCATTTCAGACTCTTGGTGGAGGTTCAGCTGGAACCATTCGCAGGTTTTTGTCACTGGCAAGTACTCCAATCACAGCGCTGGTGTGTTTCTTCAGGTTATGCGATATTGGAGGAGGAACTTGTATCATTTATATCTGTATATGCACAGCTGGAAATCGCTGGACCTTATTGACTGGTGAATTCCACACTTCAGCGCTGAGTATTTATTATTGGAGCTTAAAGAGCTGTACATCATTTGCTGGAGGTTGTACTAAGCTGGCTGTATTTGCTGTGAACAATTGCTGGCCATATTCACTGTGGAGGCCCTTACTGTTTGTGGTGACATTGCTGGGAGTGTCGTACAGGTTTTTGAACAATGGGTGGGTTCGTAGCAGACCAAATCTTAGCCTGAGGGTGTTCGTAGGTGCTGCGACTATTCACTAAGGGCACCATACCAGTCTGCATGCTGCTGCAAAGGAGTTGTACAAGTTGGGAAACCCAGTCCATAGTATCAGACGTATTTGGGCTCATTGCAAACAAACTGAAGAGTGTCGTTGAGGGGTTTAGAAAAGAGTAAACTGCTGCTAGCATATTTAATGATCAAGACGTGGCTGAAGCTGATCAAGCCCAAGGTGATTTTTGTGTTTCAAATCAGGAACTGCAATTTTGGGGTATGTGCAGTCAGATTGTAAATTGGAAACCTTGAACCTTATTGTTGTTATTAAAAACATTATAAATTGGTTCAGATTGCAACTCAGATTTTTTATATACTTAGCATTATTTGTTATGACAGTAACTTGTTTAAAGTAGAAGTTTGTGATGAGCATTTGTCAATTATTGAAACATTGCAAACAAACAAAACAAGCAAACACTTTAAGAGCAAAAATCAGACCAAGGAGCTGCCTATCACAGAGGTATCACAACTGTTTGACGAAATGTCAAACCAATTAAACTGAGATTTAAAGCACAAAAAGGGCAGGGATATTGCAGTTCAAGTCTCATGTGAACTCTCAATTCAACTCCAATGTTATCTATTAAGGATTTATAATGTATATGATGAATGCATCATCAATGTTACCACATGAATATTTAAATTTTTTCTAATTTTTAAACAGTCGTCCCCTTTGCCATTCCTAAAATGCATCCCCCTCTTCCATGTCATCCCCATCCCAAAAATTTGGTGTTACATAGGTTTAGTTAGATCTCTAGGAGACTCCCCGTACAATTTGAAAAACAGTTTACCATATATACTATTTCATTTTGAGTTGTTCTCGAAAAGACAAATTAAATTACTAACAAGTCTAGGACTTAAGTCACACACACAAACTTTATCATTTTCTTAAAACTATTCCTACACTCCATAAAAAGTCCACCAATCACCACTGAGCTCAACAAGAGTAAAAAAATCTAAATTTTTCCAAGGTTAAATTATCATTGATGGAATTGAAAAGGAATACATGTATGCGAATGGAAATAAAGATAATTACATGTTATAAATGATTTAAAATCTTCTCACATAAGTATACAACCAAGTAAATAATATGTAATGAGATTATGTAAATATTAATGAAGGACATGGTAGGCCATCATGAAGCAGAGTATCTATAATGGATGAGTTCCTACATGGTCTTTGCATAAGGTACCGCTCAATACAATCTATAACCATGTTTGCCCTCTAGGGTAAACGGTTAAATGTAGAAAGTAAATGCACAGAATATAATGGAAATATATTAAATAACCAGCCTCTGTATTAATTCCACAGTCCATGTACAATAAGTGCTTATAACATTGCATCTGACACGACTATCATGATCCCACTTCGAAGAAAAGGTACACAATATATAATACCTGAAGGGGTGCGACACAACCGTCGCGACTCCAACTACCTACCCGTCGGCCAACTAACTGACCGCCGTAACTCATTATTACCGACGACAACATAAACATAATATAACAACATAACATAATGATTATTCCCGGCAACATCATCCCCCTCAAGAAAAGAAGTCGACTCCGACGACTTAATACAAAATAGAGATGAACGGCAGAAATTACTGACGCCAGTTGGGCCCGGATCTTATACACTTGCTGCGTCCTCGCCTGAAAACCCTTTTCTGCTACCATCCGATGCTCAAGTGCGGAATTCACCAATATTGCTTCCTTTGCCATCACAGTCCTCCTGTGCCTAACCCAAACTTGTCTGCAAAACACGTTTTCCAATCTCAGCTTCCACCAACTGCTACTCAAATGATATTGTCTCCCTAGCCAATTTGTCCTCGATAGCCACCCGTGCTCCTCTCCCGGCATCCAACTCTTGGGTACACTGAACTAAGTCTCACGCGACTATTGCCTCCAACCTGGTGGTCAGCTCCTCCCGAGCCCTCTATGCATCCACCAAGGCAACCTCACGTCCAGCCGAGACATACTTCGAGTTCCTCAAAGGGTACCAGTCATGCCTGGAGGTGGCCACAATCCGCTGGAACAAATGCTAGGAGACACCTCAAATCCTCCATCACACTCCCCAAAGGCTAAAAACTGAACTGAATAACTCCCTGGTGTCATACAACTTCGCGGACCTGCAATGCCTTCCCTCAAACTCTGTTTGTTCCCAACCTCCAAATCCGTCTCCCTCTACGGCTTATGGCTTCCCCGCCAATGCTTAGCTGCAGGCTTCTTTCTCACAGTACGGACAACCACAACACTTCCCATGGTCTTCTGTAGCTCAAAATAAACTGGGGGTCTAGGGGCAGCGCCCCCACGGGGTCGAGGGGCAGCGCCCCTCGCGGGGTCTTGGGGCAGTGCGCTCCCTGTCGCAGTATAGGGCGGGGTCGAGGGGCAGTGCCCCCGCCGCTAACACCAATTTACAACCCTCAGAACCATACGAAAGTCCATGGCGCACTGCATTTCTGTGATATTTTAAGATGCCAAAAACCCTTCTTTTCCACTCTGAATTTCCAGTGTCCTGGCTTCAAACTCCAGCGAATTATTTTAAATCTGCTCGTCGTCGTTTTTTTTTTGTTTTGTACACATTGTAATGTCCCTGATGGCACCCCGGCCATACAACCTCCCTGTACGGTCAACAACAGCACTGGCACCTCCGATCGTGCGGCCACCTTCCCGTGCGGTCGACACCCTTCTTATCGTACGGACACACCTCCGGTCAACAACAGCACTGGCACCTCCAATCGTGCGGCTGCTTGGTCTACCTGTGGCGGTAGTTTTGCCCTTACGTGGCTGTGTGGATTGTGCGGGCTTGGTCTCTTTTTTTCTTTTTCCTTTTGCGGCTGTTGCGCGTTGGTGTGCGTAACCCTTGCTGTGCGTGTTGATCTGGCCGTGCAGTGCGTGGTCGGGCCATGCGGTGCATCTTCCTCCTCCTTTATCCCTTGCTGTGCGGCGGTGTTCGGTGTTGTGCGGTGGTCGGGCTGTGTGGTGTGCGGTGGTGGGTTCATGTCTCGGCAACAACCTTCGGTGGCTCCCATCGCACGGTGTGACCGCCGCACAATGGTGTCACCGTCGGTGATTCCACCGCACGGTGGTGTCACCGTCGGTGGTTCCACCGCACGGTGGTGTCACCATCGGTGGTTCCACCGCACGGTGGTGTTACCTTGGTCCCACCGTACGGTGGCCATTTTCCCTTTTTTTTTTTTTTTACCATACGGTCGCTGTCGTACGACCGTGCGATTTTTTTTTAATAAATTTTTGATTGTACGGTCGCCTGTCATACGACCGTACGTTTCATTCTTTCTTTCTTCCAGCCGTACGGTCATCTGCTGTACGGCCCCGTACGGTGGTGTTTTTTTCACTTTTTTTTTTTAAAGTTGTCTAAAGAGTCTTCGGCTCGAGTCCCCTGTCTCTGGGATCGCTCTTCATCCTTCTCGGTTTCCCTCGCCCAAGAGTCGCCTGCTGTGGTCCTGTGCCTCTTGAGTCGTCTGCCTGGCCTCTCGAGTCCCCCTCCATCCTCTCGGGTCCCCCTCCGGGCTCTCGGGTGTCTGTTCGGCCTCTCGGGTCCCCTGTGCGCTTCGCGTGGTAGGGTTTCAATTTGTACCCGTTGGTGGCCAATCTATTTTCAATGGCCATCGGAAGACCTGGAACCACAAATTCTACAGGGACCACGACCTCCTTCCCGTACATAAGAAGAAGAAGAAGAATAATAAAGATTTTGAAGACTGCGGTCTTCCACACAGGGTTCCAATCGTTGCCAACACTCTTCAGATTATTTACGTCGCCAGGGCTTGGGGCGTCTCCCTTCCAATATTCTCTGTATTCCGGCAGGTACACCTCTGTTGGTTGCTCTGGTTCCTCTACTTCAAGCCTGTAGCTTTGGAACATTTTGTAATCCTCCATTTGCCAGTGGAAGAGCCCGTTAAGTGAGCATACCTCATCTTCAGAACATCCCTCCAATTCGAGCACCCCCTCACTATTCGGCTCCATCGCGTTCTTGCCCTTGCTTTCATCGGGACCCCCTCCCCCTTTATTAAAGTCCTCTGAGTCCGAGTCGGAAGAGGCGAGCTCTTCGCCAACATCTTGGGTGTGTAAGTCAATGGTATATTTCCGCCCTCCCTTCTCCATGAAAAGTGTATTTTTCTTCCAGTTGTGGTTTACCCTCGCGTTGATCAACCACGCTCTCCCCAGGATGGCGTCATAGCCTTTCTTCTTCGAGGGAATAACCACGAAATCTAACAAGAATGGTTGTGTACCAATTGTCACTTGCTGGGCCATCAACAGGCCGAGTGGCTTAATGTCGTGTTGGTCCGCTCCCACCAGGTTGAATGTGGGTGGCCACATGGTGGGCTTCCCCAGCCGCTTCCATGTTTCTTCTGGTAGTACATTCACCCCAGATCCACCGTCCACAATGGTGTCCTTCAGAATGGTCCCACGGATACCCATTTCTACCATAGCTGGGTGTCTACCACTGCTCAAGGCTAGTAACATCGGGTCAGTCGAAGGGCTGACGGAAACCTCCACCTGTGGTGTACTCTTCGAAGCGGTGGCAGGAACCCCTACTTGTGGTGCACTCGACGACGCGGTGGCAGGAACCCCTACTTGTGGTGCACTCGACGATGCGGTGGCAGGAACCCCTACCTGTGGTGCACTCGACGATGCGGTGGCGGGAACCCCTACCTGTGGTGCACTCAACAATGCGGTGCTTTGCACATTGGTGAGGATGGCAGTCCTCAATTGTGGCATAGAGTCTAGAAGGTCTTTTACCTTTATTGGCACCTCTATCTGCAAGATTTGCCCAATGATGTTATTTTCCGCTTCCGTACGAGATGATGTACTCGCCACCTCGTTGTCCCGTCATTCGGTCGTCATCTCACGTTCAATATTGGCCTTTGCCTCCCGTAATCTCTCCTTCTCCGTACGGGAGTCGGGATAAGTGGCTTTTTTCGTCTGGGCGCGGGTGATCGCCAGTACTTCTTTCTCACCAATCTTCTCAACCTTCTCAATGTTGAGGAGATTAACCCCTGCCTGAGAGCAATTTGCGTCCTCATGGTCGCCTGGCCCACACCAACGGCAGAGGTGCTGAGGGGTGGCTTCCTTCGTGCAATCACGGGCGAAGTGCCCCCACTGATTACAGGCCCTACATTGGATAATTGGCCGGCCCTTGGCGTCATACTGGATACGGCTTCCGTTATTGTTATTGTTGCTATTCCTTCCGCCGCCGCGTCTGTTGTCCCGGTATCCTCCAGATGATGCCGTTGTGTTAGTATGTTGGCCGGTACCCGCTGGTGCGGATGTTGTGGCCTGCTCTGTGAATAGCACCTGGTTCATTTGCGTACCTTGGGTTTTCATGTTGCATGGGCACTCCTTGGTGGAGTGTCCCATCACTTGGCAAATCTCACAGAATGCCTTCTTTTGGCAAGTACCCTTTGTGTGCCCTTCCTCTTTGCACTCAGTGCACCATATGTCCCCTTCGTTCCGACCAGTGCTTCTCATTATTTTGAATTCCTCTGTCATTCGCTCCATGTCTTTCTGGAGCGCTTGCACCCGTTTGCCAGCCTCGTCGTCGCTGTTGCTTTCCTGTGAAGAGTCATCGTCCTCGGATGAGGATTTATTACTTTTCTTCTTCTTTGATGTTTTGTGTTCGCTCTCCAGGTCCATCACCCTATTATAAGCGTCGTCATATGACGTCGGGGGTACAATTTTCATCTTCCTCCGTAGGGAGGATTTCAACCCTTCAACGAACCATCGTTTCTTCAATCCATCTGCAGGTTGGCTTTCCATTTTACCCAAGAGTTCTTTCAGCCTCCGACTGTATGCTCGTACTGTCTCCCTGGTACCTTGTTTGGTACTGTATATCTCCGTTACAATTTCATTGTCATCACGGAGCAACCGAAACTCCCCCGTGAATTCCTACTGTAGATTGGCCCACGTGGCCACTTTTTGCTTGTCCACATCGGAGTACCAATCTATGGCAACTCCTCGTAACGTGGCTGGGAACTGCTGTACCCAGTCATCCTGGTCTGTTACTCCGTTGGCGGACCAAATGGTTTCACATGTACGGCAGTGCCGTAAGGGGTCTTCCTTGCCGTCCCCTGTGAACTTTGGCAATTTTTGTTTACTCGCCATCCCACCGCTGGGTCTCGCTCCTCTAATCCCTTGTGTGCTTGTACCTGGCGATCCTCCGCCTCCTGCAACTAAACCTCCACTCGTGGGACCTTCGGAAAAAGTTGCTGACACCGAACCAACTAAATTGCCTCCCGTACGGTACCCTTGTGCTCCCTCGGCACCTTCGGTCGTACCGTCACCTTCCGGTGTCTCCCTCCGGTTGGTTGTCTCCCTCCGGTTGTCCTCTGAAATGGACAAATTCTTTAGCAAGTCTCTGGTAGCGTCGATCAGGTTTAGACTTCGCCTTGTTTGTTCCACCAACTCTTCGCGGCTTCTTACCCTACGGTGGTATTCTGGTGAACTGTAGAGTTCTCCTTCGGCACCCTCCGTGACTCCTTCTGGCAGCCCTACAACAGTGTAGACAGTGTAGTTCTCTCCGTCTATCTCTGCCTCCGCAACCTCCGTGACACCTCTTGGGTTCCCTTCGGGCAACCCCTCGGCCGGTCATCCCTCGGCAAGCTACCTTAGCCTACACCTTCGTTCTATCTACTGTCTAAGATTCAACGCAGTTTGTGCCACTTCCCATTCATCACTCTGTATCTTTTTATTTTTGTCCTTATTTAGTCTATTGGGCATAAGTCACTTCCATACACAGCAAACACACGCCATGTACACAAAAAAAACTTTTATTATTTTTATTTTTATTTTGCCTTTCGGCCACAATTTATATCAGCAGTGTGTCGAGATTATTGCAAGGTTCAATTTCCACCTGGCCTGGCGCCATCTCGTTCCATTACCTGTCGGCTGTTCTCTTCGTAGCGTTGCAGGATTTGTTGTCGTCGCTCTTCCTGAGCAATCTCCTCCAGGCAGGCTTGTTGTGCCAGCGATGCCTGTGCAAGCAACCGGGGGAGGTGGTTCATTAACCAGTTTACTGCCGGGCTAACCTCCAGCGCTGTCCACACGGCACTTGGTGGGATTTCTGCCTCCGCCGCTTCTCGTCGAACGTATGTCTGAATGGCTACCTGGAGCAAAATCGAAAATTCTCGCATTGTCGTGTCTTCTCCTGTGTAAAGTTTTGTCTGTGCGTCGTCGGCCTCCGGGTTTACTTCACCAACGGGTAGGCCCATTGTGTCTGTGCGCCATCCGTGTCTTCCGTTCCCGAGTTCGTCTAGGCAACGGCGCCAAATGTTTGCCCTCTAGGGTAAACGGTTAAATGTAGAAAATAAATGCACAGAACATAATGGAAATATATTAAATAACCAGCCTCTGTATTAATTCCACAGTCCGTGTACAATAAGTGCTTATAACATTACATCTGACACGACTATCATGATCCCACTTCGAAGAAAAGGTACACAATATATAATACCCGAAGGGGTGCGACACAACTGTCGCAACTCCAACTACCTATCCGTCGGCCAACTAACTGACCGCCGTAACTCATTATTACCGACGACAACATAAACATAATATAACAACATAACATAATGATTATTCCCGGCAACAAACCACAAAGCCAAAATATAGAATATAGCACCTTACATGGGTAAAGTACTTAAAAACTAACAACCTATCAAGTAAGGACATCACTAGTTACCTTTTATTCCCATCACATACTACACAAGAATTTATTTATTATTCTTGAGGTTACATATTTGATGGTAATGATGTTTGGTAATTACATATGACTTACATAGTTCTCATGTATAAAAAAGACGTCTTCTTGTGTACTCAAAATATGGATTGGATATAAATAGATTGACTACAAAATTGTCTAACACATATAAGGATTTACAATGAATAGTATATAATTTTGATGGTGATGAATATTAAATAAATTAGTTCAACCCATAGAAATGAGACTCGAATGGACTCATCTAGACTCGTCAAGTCACGAGTTGAGTCAAGTTGGCAAGTCCCAAGGGCTCGAACTCGGCCAAGTTTGGGAGGGATTCACCGAGTCTGCTCGCCGAGTGTAATGTCCCCTTTTCTAGGTGACATGAGATGAGTAGGGGTTGACCTACCATTCGAGTTCCCATAGGTCAACGACATGGTTAGGGGACTCATTCTGAGGGTCATGGAGCTTTGCAGAGGCTCTATGAGCCGTTTCGGACCTTCGAATGAGGTCTCCTATTTTTTAGGGAGAACTGGCAATTGACTGAATGACCACCTGGGGGACCAAGGAGCAGAGCAGGATCCTTTTGAGCAGTTACAGGTGTTTGAAGAGAGGTTCCTACTTTTTAGGAAGATTCCCTACCTTTTAGGAGGTTGTGGGCAGTTTCCATATTTGAGGTTCCACGGGACCATACTATGGTCAGTTTCAGGAAGATTGGGTGTGTTTCCTAGTTTCTAGGAGCATCCCTAGATTTTAGGGATGGGACTACCAATTAGCTCAGCTTTTCCGGCATCGGTCACAGATAGGTGACAAAGTTATATTCATGATTGTTTGGTTATTTTGGGCTGCTATTGGATATCTGGAGATATTTTAATATATTTAAATATTTCCTAAGTTAGCGATTAAATAAATTAAAATAAGGCTATGTTTTTAGTCATTTCGGAGTAATAAGGGGTTTGTGGCTTCATCTAGGTTGATATGCCTATGTGTTATAGCTCGTTGGAAAGGTCTTGAACTTTGCTACATGATTCTCACCTTCCGGAGTCTTTTTGGATGCCTGACGCTATTTATTTGCAATTTAGTGTTATTTTCCTATAGTTGACGCCATAATTAGAAAATAACACTCTTTTCATAATACGCCAACTTTACTCCCTTTTAGGGTTTGGCTTGGAAAGGAAAGGAGATATAAGGAGATGAAGACCTAATTGTTCATTATCTTTTTACACAATCAAAATTATTTTGTGAATTTGCTCTAAGTGAGTGATTCTTCATCTGGGACGCAAACCCCAAGATTTGGACTGGCTGGGACGTAGCCCTCAGTAGTTATTGGCATTGGATTCTTCAGGCCGAGTGCATAGTTGACAGAGATTCAGTACACCATTCTTCATTGTGGATTAAGGCTGCAGAGTAAGGGTTTCAGCATGGCAGATTGATCCTTCAGCTTGGGCGTGATCCTTGCAGCCTTAGGGCTGCCATTTGCAGCAGGTACATCCCACATGGAATGTAAGGAATGCATGTATTCAGCCTTAGAGGTATTCTTGATTCATGATATATTATTTTGTGAAGAACTTGGAAGTTGCAGGTCTGCAATTTACAACAGCAAGCAGGTTTGAGACGGAAACCTCAAATTTGGTCTTCAGGAAGACGGAATCCCTTCTACAAGTGGCACGTGGAACACATCAGAAGCTTGTTTCAGGCATATTGAGGGTCATTTCAACAAGCAAACTCAGTAATCATTAGCAGCAAGGTCATTACATCAGATCTGAGCAAGAATACATTCAATTTCAGTGCATTACTTATTTCTTTTGGCAGTTGTACTGTTTCCCAAGGGGGTGTACCATTACAGATGGTTGTGGAGTGATAATAAATAAAATGGAGGGTTTTAACTCCATTTCTTGTTCTTAACTTCATTGTTAGGATCAGCAAGGACTGAGTAGAAGAAATCACAGTCATTAGGCTTGAATTGAGATCAGGGTGAGCAAAACAGTGAGGATTTAAGGCTAAAATTGTATAATTTTGCCTGGCAGAATTTAGATTTCCAGCTAGTAATTGGGTTTTTGGCCCAATTTGTTATTGGTAATTCATTTGGAGGTAGTATAAGTGTATTGGTACATCTGGACTGCCCTTGTACCTTCAACTCATGCCTGTATCCATTTATGGATAGCAAATCAGCAACAAACCCCAGCGCTGGATCCGTGGTATGTTTCTAATTGTTTTGGTGAATGTATCTTCACTCCTAGTTGAATGTAATCTGCTGTCATAAATAAAATCAGAAGCTGATATCTTATTTTGAGTTGAATTCTATGTTATTATTGGTTGATGGTTGCAATCCCCATCACCAAAAAAATAAACAACACTTTCTGCATCTTCTGTCTAGTCTCTAAGAACACCAAAAGGCTCTGAAAGATAGTTTATTAATTAAAACTTATCCAGGGCAGCAAAGAACCCATTTAGGGATCTTTCACCGAGTCTAACGAACTCGTCAAACTCGGTGAGTCTACGCAAGTCCCCTCACCTAGACTCAACCAGACTCAAAAAAATAAAATTTAAGTTTCAAAACTTGAATGCTTTTTTGGTTTATAACATACCCCCAAAATATTTATGAAATATAACATTTGACTCCCCATCTTTGTCTTCAAGTCGGTCTCATTCTCTTCATCAGAATATATGCATGAAATATAACATTTAAGTATAAGAAAGGAAAAACACATATACACATATTGAAATGTGACTTATACTTCAAGTTACATTTCATGTACATATTGGTAAGATGTTTGAGAGTGGTTTCAAATCTATTACATCCTTCTTCCCTTACAAAGGAAAAATGCTTATTATGCTTTTGTGTTTAGCTAATCAATGATATTGCTTTTGCTTTTACTTTGAATAAAAATTCTTAATGATTGGAAAAATGAATGATGAAGTTATTTTATCAATAATTTATCAAATCCGTTAATATGGTTAAGATGTGACTAACTAGTTTTTCATGTAACCAAGTGGATGCAAGATTTAAAACACCCTCAGAAGGGAGGGAGGGTATCATCAAGGAGAGGATCGCAGACTTTGGAAAAGAACAATTGCCATTGAGCCCTGCGTCAGGGAAATAGGTTGTATTCCTAGAGTGTTGCCACCTTGGTTGAGTAGTCCATGTTCCATCCTTCTTGTTGATATCGGTCAATGTTTACCTTGTCGCCTCGAGTGTCACTTGAGTGGTTAGGCATTTTTGCTCTGAACCATTTTCTTTGTCGTTAAGTGTTCATGATTTTAATTATGCATGTGTACGTGAATATATGAATATATATGTATTTATATTCGCATATAATATATATATAGATATATTCATAAGAGCTCGTAATCTTTGAGTGCTTTATTAATTAATAGTACTTACGGACTATATACATATTTATACAAGTACATAGATGAACGCACATGTGTGAGTATGTATATAATCCGTTCTTCATATTAATGAAGCATATGATAGTGCGGGTGATGTCTTTGGTGGCGGATTCTATGTTAATCATCACTGAAAAAGCAAGTCAGGAGAGGTCAATTTCTTTGAAGCTTATGTTTTCTTTGTTGTATTGAGTTATCACCTCTTGTGCAAGCTACGTCAATTTTCTTTGGCTTGTGTTCTTCTTTGTGCGAAAGCCACCCCTATTCACTCATTATTAATAGCCAATCCTTAGCCAAACGTAGGGGTTATGTTTTTGTTTAGGGGAGGAAGCATTCTTTTGGGGAAAACATTATGTTTCAGGAACGTTTAAGGGAAGGAAACAGTGTTTTGTAATCACTAGTAATTCGTTAACCTGTGGAAAGGAGGAAGGAAGAGTTTATCTCTGGTCTCTCTCAAGATCGTTCCTCCAGTCCAGCTTGGATCGCATTGCTCCTAGCTCTTATCAAGAGCCGAATCCAGTAGAGCTTCAGCAAACATTGTCAAATTGAAACTATGTTTTCAGGCATAAATTTTTATCCAATTTCATCTTCATTAAGAGTTTATTATGTGCCAATTTTACTTAATATTATACTGAACAAAGGAGCTCGACTGAAATTACTCTCTGTTCTTGTTTATGCATGTATTAATATGTTGAGCTTGAGATATAGATCGTGCAAATGCATTATTGGTAGTTCTGATCAGCGTACCCATTTCATGGTACTGTTGTTGAAAGAACCGAGTATTGATGTTCGAAGTGTGCTTGAAAGCATGAAATTTCCTGTTTGTATCTTTGACTGTAATCTGTCATAAATCGTCTGCATTCTTAGGGAAAGATATCTTAATGGAATTCAATAGAGGTGTTATGTGTGATGTCCCTGTCAAATTAATACTATTTGGTATTAATTACGAATAAAGTGAACTTTCCTTATTTTATATTAGTTCTAAATGTTGACTAATATATTATAATAAAAGTTCTTTGATTTTTCATTAAAGATTAAAGTTAAATATTAGTTTGCCTAAATACTTTGCTTACCTATTGTTTAATTATTTAATCTCGTGGGAGTTGGTTTTCCTACGGGAATTTTACCCACTTTTGTTCTTTAAATAAGGACTGGCAAATAAGGAGGAGGATATCAGATTTTATTAAAAACCGACTTAGAGGTGACGGTTGATTATCTGCATGATATCAACACTTGAAGAATGAATTCCTTTCGCCAGCCTTGTACTGGCCTATTGGAATCGAAATGTTGAACCGAGAAGTAAAGCATTAGCGTGAATATTTGAAGGAGATTGCAGAGACGTGTGTATTTTACACACCGATCGAGAGAAAGGTTAAGGCATTGGTGGTGGACACGGATAACATATTGCACGCAGGCTACATTCCAGATTAACGACATTAGTGGTGGATACGAGTAAATACTACACACAGGCTATATCCCACTTCCGCGTGTTATGTCTGAACTTTGAAGACTCTGCAGAATAACCTTGGGTCATAATTTGATAGGTGCTTATGTTGAGTTCACTGAGAAACTTATTGATAGGTTTGATTCTAAAGATCCTGAATTACATCTTAAGGATTTGACTCAGCTTAAGCAAACTGGAACTATTGAGCAATATATTTCTGAATTTGAAAAATTGGCAGTCTTAGTTACCGAAATTTCAGAAAGACACAAGATTGTAATATTTATAGATGAATTGTCTGATTCCCTCAAAGGTTGGGTTAAGTCCTTAAACCCTCTTACCTTACAAACAGTTGTCAAAAGAGCAAGAGAATTAGAACCATCTTCAAAAGGAAAAACTTTTAATAAAGGACCACCTCTTAAACCAGAAAAAGACAAACAACCTTTCAATAAAGATAATTTCCCTAAAAACAGGTTAGATAAAGAAGAAAGGGAAGAGCTCAGAAGGAAAAAACTATGTTTCAGTTGCAGGGAAGCATGGCAGCCTGGACATAGATGTTTAGGGAATGGAAAAATTCATTATATTGAGGTTATGTCTGACAGTGAGGATGAAGAGAATGTTGATCCTAACATAGAACAAGCATCACAGAATACAGAGACAAAAATAGGTACTAAACAAGGAGGAGTAATAGCATCTATGACACGAACTCGCCATTATAATATTTTCAGAGTTAGAGGAGTTTTGAATGGACAACGTGTGATTGTTATTCTTGATAGTGGTTCTACACATAATTTTATAGATGCGGCACTTGTGGAAAGATGTGGGTTGCAGACTGAAAAACATGATGGATTTGATGTTAGAGTAGCAGGTGGAACTAATTTATCTAGTACTCATAAAGTTCCTAAATTGAATATTACCCTTGGCAATTACACTGTTACTAATGGTTTTTATGTGATTGATTTGGCTGATACTAATGTTGTTTTGGGCATACAGTGGATGGAAACATTAGATGAATATACACAGAGTTTTAAAAGATTAGAATTTTCTTTTAAAATTGATGATAAGAAGGTAGTCCTTCGTGGTATGTCTAACAGTGGTCCTAGGATCGTCAGTGCTAAAAGAATGGAAGCTATTTTCAGACATGGAGATGTGGCATGGTCAGCACAATGTTTAATCTCCAACAAGTTATCAGGCTTTGAATCTAAATCTTATCAAGATGATCTGTTAAAAGTATTAGATTCACATCATTTGGTTTTTAGTGATATTCCTCCAAGAGTCCCACCTGATAGGGGATTTGAACATACTATTGAATTAGAAGGTGTTAAACCAGTCATCACTACTCCTTATAGACACCCTAAAACATTCAGGGATGAAATAGAAAAGGCAATTAAGGAATTATTGGATATGGGGCATATCAGACCTAGTTCTAGTCCTTTGCATCATTTGTAGTGTTGGTAAAAAAGAAGGATGGAACTCTTCATATGTGTATTGATTACAGAGCTCTTAACAAGAAAACCATCAAAAACAGGTATCCAATTCCTCGAATTGATGAATTGTTAGATGAATTGCACGGTGTTGTTTATTTCTCTAAAATTGATTTAAGATCAGGGTATCATCAGATTAAGTTAAGAGAACAAGACATTTATAAACTGCTTTCCGCTATCATTATGGTCATTATGAATTCTTGGTTATGCCGTTTGGTCTAACAAATGCTCCGGCAACATTTCAGTCCTGTATGAATCATATCTTTAACAAACAGTTAAGGAAATTTTTGCTAGTATTCTTTGATGACATATTGATTTATAGCAAAACTTGGGAAGAGCATTTGAAACATATTGACATAGTTCTTGGTATTATGGAATCTCAATCACTATATGCAAAGGCTTCTAAATGTGAATTTGGAATGATTGAAATTTTGTATTTAGGGCATATGATCGGTGCAACAGGGGTACAGGTTCATCAAGAAAAAATAAAAGCCATCTTGGATTGGCCACCACCACGGAATCTTACAGAATTAAGAGGATTCTTTGGTTTATGCAGTTATTATAGGAGGTTTGTCAGAGGTTTTTCACAGCTTGGGGCACCCTTGACAGATCTTAACAAAAAAGGGGCTTTTCGATGGACTGAGGAAGCTCAACAGGTATTTGAGAAACTCAAAGAGGTAATGAGTTCTTGCTCAATACTTGCTCTTCCAGATTTTAATCAGCCTTTTGTGTTGGAATGTGATGCTTCTGGTGACGGAATTAAAACAATGCGAGACACGCAATGGATTTCAAAGAATTGATTGAATATCAAAATGAGCAAGACGCTCATAAATAATACAAGGATATTTACAAGAATAGCAAGTTTCTAATAAGAAACTGCCGAGAAGATCGAAGACGATCTAACCAAAATAGAATATACACTATTGAGCATTAATACTTAAATTAACATTATTTTAATATTCTATTACCCTCCCTTAATGCTCAATCTATTAACTACACCTATAGACCCCCTGAATTTTACAAATTTATCAGGACCAAGGGGCTTGGTGAAGATGTCTGCTGGCAGCTCCGAGGTAGGAACATACAGCAACTGAATGGATCCGTCTTCAACCAGCTGTCGAATATAGTGACAATGAGTTTCCACATGCTTGGTTCTTTCATGGAAGACTGGATTCTTGGTGAGTTTGAGCACTCCCTGATTATCACAGAACAAGGGAGTAGGACTTGCCTGGGAGACATGCATATCCGCAAGCATTCGTCGAAGCCAAACCGCCTCACAAGATGCCTTAACTGCTCCCCGATACTCTGCTTCTGTCGAGGAGAGAGCCACTGCCTGCTGCTTCTTACTAGTCCATGTGACAGCACCAGATCCCAAACTAAACACATACCCTGCTGTAGACTTACGGTCATCAACCAAACCTGCCCAGTCAGAATCTGTGTAACCACTGAGTATAGGATCAGAACTCCGAGTGTACAGAAGTCCAAAATCAGGAGTGCCACTCACATAACGCAACACACGCTTCGCTGCTATCCAATGATCAGCCTTGGGAGCTGTCATGAAGCGTGAAATGTAGCTCACTGCAAAACTGATGTCAGGTCTAGTGGCAGTAAGATAGATGAGGCTGCCCACTAGTTGCCTGAACAGAGATTCATCCACAACTGGTGAGGATGACTGAGCTGAAAGTTTGAGCCCGGGTTCCATAGGAGTAGAGGCAGGTTTGCAATCCTGCATTCTGAACCTGTCCACAAGACTTTTGGGCATACTTGGACTGAGAGAAAGATACTGTGCTCAGTCTGCCAGACTTCAACTCCTAAGCAGTAATGTAGAAGTCCCAAATCTGTCATATCAAAGGTGCGGCACATATCCTGTTTGATCCAAGTGATCAAATGTGCTGAACTGCCAGTAATGATTAAGTCATCCACATAGACAACTACAAACAGAATATCATTACTAGAATGCTTGATATACAAGTTTGCATTAGATGAACTCCGCTGAAAACCATGATCTGTCAGGTACTTGTCAATTTTCATGTACCAAGCCCGAGGAGCTTGTTTCAGACCATAGAGTGCTTTGACTAGTCTACAGACCTTCTGTTCTTGACCAGCAACCTTGAATCCTGGGGGTTGCGTCATGTAGACTTCTTCCTGTAAGTCACCATTCAAAAAAGCACTCTTGACATCCATCTGATGGACTTTCCAACTGAACTGGGCTGCCAAGGCAAGAACGAGCCGTATGGTACTCATTTTGGCTGTAGGAGCAAAAGTCTCCTCGTAGTCAATGCCTTCTTTCTGTGAGAACCCATGAGCAACAAGACGAGCCTTATACTTGTCTAAGGTTCCATCAGCTTTGTATTTTACTTTGTACACCCATTTGCAGCTAATGGGCTTCTTCCCTGAAGGAAGATCAGAAAGGGCCCAAGTGTGATTCCTCTGAAGACTCTGGAACTCAGCTTCCATAGCCTGTTCCCACTCAGGTATACCTTTAGCCTCTGAGTATGTTTGAGGCTCAAAAACACTGTGTATGTTAGCCATGAGAGCAAAATTGACTGTATGTTGTTGTTTGCTCTTATTACGGGAGGTTCTACCCTCAATGAGCTCAGTATCCCTGAGATCACCAATGGTCTTGGCCCACCATTTAGGCTGGAGAGTAGAAGTGCGAACATCTGGAGGAGCTGGAAGAGGCTCAAGATCAGGAGCAGGAGGAGGATTGTTCTCCGGAGGGAACTCAGGTAGTGCATCATCGAAAATAGATTCTGCATCATCCCTCCCATCAGGCGAACCTAATGGAATAAGAACACTGTGAGGCTGATCCTCAGAACTCTGCTCAGAAGAAGGGGACTGAAAAAATCCTTTGTCTTCATCAAATACAACATCACGACTGAAGATAAGACGTTCAGTGTCTATATCTATCAGTCTGTAGGCCTTATGGTGATCACTGTATCCTGTCATCATGAGTTTCTGACTTTTGGAATCCAACTTGGAGCGCTTAGCATCTGGAATCCAAACATAGGCAACAGAGCCAAAAACCTTCAGGTGGCTGATCTTCGGCTTCAAACCAGACCAGACCTCTTCTGGAGTCTTCCCCTTAACAGCCTGAGTAGGAGAACGGTTAAGTAGGTAGACAGCAGTAAACACTGCTTCAGCCCAATACTTATTCGGAACACTCCTGTGTTGTAACATAGAGCGAGCCATCTCAACAACCGTACGATTGCGACGCTCGACAACACTGTTTTGCTGAGGAGTGTAGGGTGTAGTCAATTGGCGTTTGATGCCATGGGTATCACAGAAGTTGGAGAATGCAAAAGAACAAAATTCCCCCCCGTTATCTGTCCTAAGAGTGATGATACTATGTCCAAACTCTTTTTCAACAAAGGACTTAAACTTCTGAAAGATACTAAATACATCTGATTTATGTTTAAGAAAGTACACCCACATCTTTCTACTAAAATCATCTACAATAAGCAAAAAGTATTTGCAACCAGTAACAGAAGATGTATTCATAGGACCACAAATATCAGCATGAAGTAATTGAAGTACCTTAGATGCACGCCAAGACTTTCCATTTGTGAATGAAGTCCGATGCTGTTTGCCAGCTTGACAGGCGCCACATACTCCAAGATGCTGAGTCTGAATATCAAGTAACCCTGAAACAAGTCCCTCCCGAGATAGCTGAGAGAGATACTGAATGTTGAGATGTCCATATCTCTGATGCCACAAAGTGCTAAGAGGAGAAACACGAGCTGCCAGAGCCACTTCAGGAGAATCACCAGTGTCAAGAAGCCTATATAGGCCATGATCCTCTAGACCAACAGCAACAGTAAGACGAGTCTCCCGATCAATGATGGAGCACTTGTGAGCACTGAACACCACATCTAGTTGAGGAGAATTCCTCATAATCTGGCTGACAGAGAGCAGATTAAGTTCCATTCCAGGAACATAGTACACATTCAGAAGAAGGAGAGTCCTGCCACCAGACTGTATCTGAACAGTGCCTCTGCCAACAACTGTATACTCCTCACCTTCGCCAAATACAACGGAATCACTGAAAGGGGAGAAGTCTGTAAACCAGTCACGCCGATGAGAAAAGTGATGTGATGCACCAGAGTCGATGTACCAAGCAGAAGACCTGGCATGATCTGAAGACCTCTTAGCCATAAAGGCATAAAAGGCAGACTCCTTCTGCTCGGAATGTTCAGCAACATGCGCCTTCTGGTGTGACCCTCCCTGCTTCTTTTGTTCAGAAGCGAGCCTCTGACGGCAATCTTTCTTCATATGGCCGTACTTGTGACAGTAATTGCACTGCACATTCTTCTTCTTAGCTCCATCCTGTGTCTGAGAAGAGCCTTTCTGCTGAGAAGACTGAGAGGATTGAAATTTGCCTTTATCCTTCTGAAAGGATTGAGCTGTGAAGGCATTTTCCGAGGAGGCTGATGTAGTACCACTACCAAACTGTTGTTTCCAGTGATCCTGCTGTAGAAGTTTCGTGCACAATTCTAAAAACTTCAGATCAACATTAGTGGAAGTAATATTGAGGGTCTCAATGAAGTGTTCATACGATTTCGGAAGACTTTTCAGAGTGATTACTACCATGTCTTCTTCCTCCATAGTCCGACCAATAGCTTCGAGCTAATCTCGAATGTCCTTAATCCTCGTGAGGTGTTCCTATAAGGACATACGTTCGTCCATCATAATGGAGAACAGCTGATTCTTTAGAAAGAATGCTCGGCTCTTGTCGGATGTCTCATGCAATTCCTTCAGATGCTTCCAGATGTCAGAAGCTGTCTTGCCGGAAGGAATCTGCGGTAACTGATCATCAGTCACTGAGAGTTTGAGAAGCATAACTGCCTCCCGATTGCGTTCATCAAACTTATCTTGATCTGCACTAGGTGTACCAGGACTGAGCTCTTTTCCCAAAACAAGCTGGTCAAGACGCCTATATTCAAAAATGGTCAACATACGCTGTTTCCAGATGTTGTAATTGTGGCCATTAAAGCGTTGACTGCCTTCTAACATCAGGTTGGTGAGAGAAGCCATTTGCACGTTTCCCCAAAAAAAATTCCTGGCTGACCCAGAAAAATCTGAAGACAACCCAGAAATCCTTGTGAAAAACCCAGAAAGAATCTGCTGTCGGAATTTGGATCCGCTGGCTCGAAAAATCGAGGCACGAAAATCGAGGCACCCAGAAAATTCTGATGACGACCCAGTTGAGATCTCGAAAAACCCACCACAAATCTGTACTCAGAAAAGAAATTTCGACTGAATCTGGAGGGTCAAAACCCTAGCCGAAAGTCAAAAAACGCAGGTTTGACCAAGTTGCAGGTTGCAGAAAAAAATGGCGAGTCTGTACCGCGCCGAAAAATGCCGAAAACCCTCGCTAGACAAACTCGAACAGGAAGAATCCCGTTACACGGCATAAACACAGTCCAAAACGGACTTTTGAACACAATTTTTTCGAAAATCTGCAGCAAAACTAAGAGGCTCGAAAAATCTCGGAAAAGAATTCACAAATTCTTTATTCAGGCTCTGATACCATAAAACAATGCGAGACACGCAATGGATTTCAAAGAATTGATTGAATATCAGAATGAGCAAGACGCTCATAAATAATACAAGGATATTTACAAGAATAGCAAGTTTCTAATAAGAAACTGCTGAGAAGATCGAAGACGATCTAACCAAAATAGAATATACGCTATTGAGCATTAATACTAAAATTAACATTATTTTAATATTCTATTAGGAATAGGGGCAGTTTTAATGCAAAACAAACATCCTATAGTTTATCAAAGAAGGAATTGAGAAATTGTATTCTATCTATGATAAAGAAATGTTGGCAATCATGCAGCATTGACAAAATTTAGACAATATTTGGTTGGTAGCAGATTTGTGGTGAAAATTGACCATAACAGTATGAGATATTTCTTGGGACAAAAAGATTTAAATGACAGGCAACAGAAATGGATCAATAAGATCCAAGCTTATGATTTTGAGATTGAATATGTAAAGGGTAAAAATAATATTGTTGCAAATGCTTTATCTAGAAGGCCCGAAATCAATGCGTTATCTGTAGTAACAGCTGATTGGAAATCTTTATTGCTAGTTGAATATTCAAAGGATTCTTTTGCTTGTGATTTGCTAGATGGTAATATACAAGATGACAAATATAAAGTTGTTAATGATGTTATCTATTACAAGGACAGGATTTATTTAATTCCAGGTTCAAAGTTGAAAGCATGCATAAACTATGCATGATATACCTCTAGCAGGGCATCCTGGATACTTCAAAAAGTATCAACAGGTAAGAGAAAGGTTAGTGAGGTCTAAAAAATGATGTTCTACACTATATCAAGGAATGCACCACTTGTCAGCAAAATAAAGCAGAGCAAACTTACCCTGCAAGGTTATTACAGCCACTACCTATACCAAATCAGAAATGGGAAAGTATATCAATGGATTTCATCACAAGTTTACCGAGATCCCAAGGTAAAGATTGTATTTTTGTTGTGGTTGACAGATTAACTAAATTTGCACACTTCTTTGCTATCACTACAGAATTTACAGCAGTTCAGATTGCAGAGTTATTCTTCAGAGAGATCTTCCATTTACATGGTTTACCAAAGACTATAATCAGTATATTTTGGGGGGAGCTTTTTAGATTGACAGGTACAGAATTGAATCATAGTACCAGCTATCATCCGCAAACCGATGGACAAACGGAAATAGTGAACAAGTGGATCGAAGGTTACCTTCGTAACTATGTAGCCGGTCATCAGAAGGCTTGGGTTCGATGGTTATATTTGGGTGAATATTGCTATAATACTACCTTTCATATGTCAATTGGTATGTCTCCTTGCAAAGCATTATATGGTTATGATGTACTCTCTTTTCTTGACCTCACTTTTGAGCAGAGCAATGTACCTAAGTCTCGTGATTGGCTTCAAGAAAACCAAGAAATTTTGTCATCTCTTAAGGAGAATTTGCATTGTGCTCAGAATCAACAGAAACTCTATGCAGATAAAAAGCGAGTTGAACGCCATTTCGAAGTGGGAGATTTGGTATTTCTCAGGTTGCAACCTTATCGGCAATCTTCTCTCAAATGTAGTGGGTCTGAAAAATTAAAACCTCGGTTTTATGGTCCATATCAGGTAGTTTGAAAGGTTGGTGCAGTCGCCTATGAACTTGATTTACCAGTGGATAGCAAGATACACAATGTATTTAATGTGTCTTGTCTCAAGAAAGCTTTGGGGCTGCAAGCGTCAGTTTCCGAAGATTTACCTCCTTTGAATGATGAAGGGAAGCTTGAAATGATTCCAAAAGTAATTTTGGACACATGGGACAGGCAACGACGGAACAGAACTATCAGGGAATATCTCATCAAATAGAAAAATCTACCTCAGGATGATGCCACCTGGGAAAATGAAAGAGTTTTGGAGTTGCTTGAGGGCAAGCAACACGAGGCAGGGGAGACTGTGATGTCCCCGTCAAATTAATACTATTTGGTATTAATTACGAATAAAGTGAACTTTCCTTATTTTATATTAGTTCTAAATGTTGACTAATATATTATAATAAGAGTTCTTTGATTTTTCATTAAAGATTAAAGTTAAATATTAGTTTGCCTAAATACTTTGCTTACCTATTGTTTAATTATTTAATCTCGTGGGAGTTGGTTTTCCTACGGGAACTTTACCCACTTTTGTTCTTTAAATAAGGACTAGCAAATAAGGAGGAGGATATCAGATTTTATTAAAACCCGACTTGGAGGTGACGGTTGATTATCTGCGTGATATCAACACTTGAAGAATGAATTCCTTTCGCCAGCCTTGTACTGGCCTATTGGAATCGAAATGTTGAACCGAGAAGTAAAACATTAGCGTGAATATTTGAAGGAGATTGCAGAGACGTGTGTATTTTACACACCGATCGAGAGAAAGGTTAAGGCATTGGTGGTGGACACGGGTAACATATTGCACGCAGGCTACATTCCAGATTAACGGCATTAGTGGTGGATATGGGTAAATACTACACACAGGCTATATCCCACTTCCGCGTGTTACATCTGAAGACTGCAGAATAAGAACATCGTAACCCGCAAAGTATATAAGTGTTGTTCATTTGCAGAGAACCGTGAGAACTGGTCTGTAGGTGGAGGCTGCCTAAGCAGTGGAGTGGAGACGGGAGTCGGGCTGGCATACAACATGGAGTGTTACAACAACATGAGTTCCAAACAACACATGCTTATGCCGTGACAGGGTGTGATTGCCCGAATGCAGAGGAGACGAAACTCTCAACTTGTGCGCCATGGTTAAGAGGCACGTTATGGGAATATAATACCGTCCGCGTGAGAATAGCAAACAATTCACAGCTACCGTGACGGGGGTGCAAGCCGGCTTCTAATTATATATATTCCGTAAGGACAAGCAGAATCAAAGTTCGAGAGCAGAAGTCGTTCACGCAGCCAACCAGGGAGTATACGATCACAACGGCAAATTTGACATCGACAGCACTACGAACTAATAGGTGCACCCAGAAATGCTTAAATCAAATGATATTGAATGTAATGACTGTTCAATCAATGCAATGTTAAATATTGAATGTGTATAATGGCTGTCCAATCAATGCGATGTTGAATAACAAGCATGAAGGTTAATTGCTGCATGGGTGATACTAATGAAATTCATAAGCCTTTCAATGATCAACTGGTTAAATTAAATAGTACCTCTCTGCATAATCTGGTCATGAACATTTAATTACAGTCAGTCCCCAGTAGGGAATTTTACATTATGAATCCTAATCAATGTCAGTTATATGAGCACCAAGTGAAGGAAGGAAGTCAGAGGAGTAACATATTTAATATCCACATGTTTAATATCCCCATTCTTTGTAACCTTGAGGTCTTGTGTAATGATTAGTTATTTCTAAACATGAACCTATCTCAACCAAGTTAGAAGGTATAGTTAAACACCATAACCTACAACAAGTTGAATGATTAATCCAAGATCCTAGAAGGGTGGTAATCACAATCGCCTGCTCTATTATGAATAGATAACCCGTGGGTTTATATTTGGTCAGTTGAACCCCTATGATATGTTATGAGTAAGTAACACTACCTTTTCATTATACCAAGTAAGAGTGGTGAACGTTAACAACGCACTATCATTGTTTTGTTATGCGCTACAATTAACATGCAACCGTCAGTTCACAAGACCAGATACACCACTAGCCAGAGTGTCATGCTAGTTAGGGGGAACCTATAGTGTATGACCGGCTAGTCTATGTAGGTTCTAAACACCGAGCTCAGAGGGCTTAATGGTATTTGATCTAACCTTAGTCTTCTACCCTCATGAAGGGTCAGGCCCTTCAAGTAGAAAGAGGCACGGGGAACTTATGTCCATGGTTGGGCGGAAAAGCCTTTGATGATGCTCTCCCTCTCCCATGTTATACCGATATATGCATCTGTTAACAGCAAGAAGTTCATTCTATGTAATTTTTTTCAGTTATAATAAAATAATATTAAATGACAGTTAGTTTCCATTGTGATGAAAGTAGTTAGTTAAATGGTAGTTAAGTTAGTTAATTAATTGTTTCTTTTCAGCTGAAATTGAATGTTAGTTGTGAATCTTTCAATGGAATGTTATTTAAGTTTGTTGTTTTTCTGTTTAAGTAAATTGGTTGTTACAAGATCTCTAGGAGTTATAATGAAAATTCTAGGTTTTAGAAGATCTCATAAATTTTCAGACTTCTCAAATTTTAGTAATCAGCACACTCTCGCTCCCTCTATCTCACTCACTTTATCTACCCTAAACTTTAGACCTATCTCTCTCCCTAGCACTCTTCCTCTATCCCCTCTCTCTACCTCTTTCTATTTCAATCTCTCCTCTCTCCCCCAAGATCTAGATATATCTCTCTACCTCTCTCTCTCTCTCACCCTCAGATCCCCACGAGGTGTGCTACCATCAACCTTGTTTTGGTGTTGCTCCCAAACCCTCATCAAACTACAAGTCTAAGTGAGTAATAGGCCAATGATGAATCGTGATCATAAAAATCTACATAATGCATATCCCTTGTTGCAAATCTCTGCATATTCATAGTTAAAAAAAATATTATGGCTGCTACATCATCCAAGACCTACCTTATAGACGCCTTTGTAGGAAGGATGTGGGCTCCTCTAAGCCATAGACTTCTAGTTATTGTTTTGATATTTTTTTGGAACATTTGATGACATGGATTTCATATTCCATGAGTTTTGTATGCATTAGACAATATTTATATATCTAAGTGTGCCATTTCCTTCAACCACAATTTGCATTTATACTTATGTTGTGTATATGATCCAATTAGCTTCTATTCGATGATGTTATTGTGTCTTTAAGGTTTATTTAATAAAGGGTACATGAAACAAGTTTTAAATCCTTAAAAATCTCTAAATTTCTTGGGTTTTTTTCACTTTGCTGAATCTGCACCCAGTTTTTTCTCCAAGTCCCAAGTCCTAAGTTGAGTCATGCTTGTTGAGTCCAAGCTGAATCTGACTCTCATAACTTTGTTTCAACCATAGTTCTTCAAACCAAGTCCTATACGTATTCCACTCCTTACATTTTCCACTCTTTCATTTTGGAACAGCCATTGTCATGCTAAGACTTGGCGATGATAAACTAGATATATAGCATTTTATATTTATAAAAAACAAGATACATGCTGCCATTTTAGCCATGTTTATTTTCTTGTACATTGTAGTTATATGCTGGTGTGATTGCTCATAACTAGCAGAATCATTTATATTGTTGTAATGTTTTCTATGATTTCATTAGGTTTGTAAACAAGAAGTATTTGTATTAAAGCGAGGACAAAGAGAAAGCTGTATGATCTATGCATTTCAATCATTAAAAAAAACACTATAACCAAACCCCAATAATACCACAATTCCAAGACTATAAATATTTCAAGAATAGCCTCAAGAAATAAACACAAAATTTCATCTACAATAAAAACTGAAAATTCTTTAATAAGTATGCAAAGGTTTCCCATCATGCTTTGATGTGGAAATAATGCATTCAATGTATTTAAACTTGATGCACAAACCTATGATAAGCATGATTGCATAAGTAGCAATTTAAATGAATATCAAAACAAAATTAACTGTAAAGGTCAAAAGTTTATTCTTTGAATATTTGCAGCAATGGTTTAGATCCTCAAAACTACCTGAACATGACGAAGACGAATAATATCACCAATTTTATTCACATGAGGAAGTTTCTTTGAATCAGCATCAAAAGCAATTAAACGAAGACCAGGGCTAGGATAAGACATGTCCACAATGGTCATTGTTGACATCATATCTGCAAAAGGATGAACATAAACCAATTACAGCAATACAACTAAAATGATAAAAACTTAGACAATTGAAAACTCGAGCCATTTTATGCTTCAGAAATTTTGATGACACAACCTTGAATCATGCAAACAAAATTTAACAAACAATTTTTGTACTAATCTGAATGTTTTAATAGCACGATTATTGAAATCATTGTTTAAATCTTCTATTGTTTTCAATTATTTAATTTCCAAATATAGTTACTCATAAGCTACTCACAAATGTAGGGAAAATATGACCCCTTGTATCTTCTTGAATAAAATTCATATGGTTCAGTTCATCCATCACATATACTATGTGGTTGGCAAACATAACAAAACCATTGGCGAATGCAAGTGTGATGCAACACTATAAGTGACTCAAATAAACAACCAGTGACAAACATTTAGAGTCACAACAAAAGAACAAGGAGGATGACAATGGAGAATTAGAGATGGTACATTTTAATCAATTGCAGAATATTTTGAGACACGTGTACCATTTACTTTGTAATGGAACCTATCAAGATTATAAAATCCCAGCCTACGCAGAGACCTTGTGTCACAATCTACCCCAAACTAATCACCAGACACCAGCAAATTGATTCTCAAAACAATAGCATTGATCTACTTAGAAAGGCCTGATTAAATAAACTTCTCTATGACTCTTGACCTTCATCAACAAGCAAAAACCTTAAAAGTCAAATTTGCCAACTGTCAGCCATACGAATTTGTAATGTCCCTAATAGTTAGAGATCAATGCCCTGCAAAACAGATTGTTAGAATACAACAAATATATATAACTAATCTAACTTGCAATTTAACTTTAAAATACTTAATTAACACTAATCACAATTCTTACCTAATAAAAAGGATACGAATGCCATACGGAGATATATCCTTAGGCGGCTGTGAAGCTCGCCTTCTTGGAACCCATCTTGGTTCCAAGCCATCTAGGAAATCGAAGGTGAATTCGATTGCCTGTCTTGGATGTAATTTCTTACACCCAAGCCATCCAAGAAATCAAAGGTTAATTTGATTCCTGTCTTGGATGTAACTACTTATATCCAAGCCATCCAGGAAATCGAAGGTTAATTCGATTCCTGTCTTGGGTGTAATTTCTTACACCCAAGCCATCCAAGGAAGACCATATGTCAATTCCTTGCCTTAAGTCTACCAGAGGGGACCAACCAGATCCATCTCTTCTTGGATGAACTTTGACAACCAAGTCATACATATATGCATATAGATATTCAGTATATACTGCCTACCAGGGATTATCATAATCCCTCCATTAGGTTAAGGGAGTTTCCACCCTATAGCCTCCATCATACAATCACATTTATATTACATTTTACAATTTATTACTATTTTCCATTTCATAATCTACATTTGCATGTTCCTAACTTAACATGTATTCCATAACATATATTCCGGAAACATCCATCATCATATATTCACATTTATTTATTAACGTATATTCCTAACTATTCATTAATATGTATTCATTAACATATATTTTCACATATTCATTAACATATGTTTACACATATTCCTTAACATCTAAAAACCATTCATTAATGTACATATTAAAATATTCAATAACATATATATTAAATATGCATTAATTACATTCATAACATATATATTAAATATTCATTCATTAATATATATATTAAAATATTAATTACTTATATTCATTAACATCTACAGTAAATAAGCATTAAGTATATTCATTAACATATATAAAAATATTAATTCCATACTTGTTCTTAACCCCACAGCAGTAGTTTCCGATCTGTACTTGCCTTCCCCCGTTCGTAGTTTTTTCCTTCCTCTCCTTCCTTCCATTTATATGTATTAATCATTTATGAAGTAAGGTGTCCCTTGGAAACAACTGCCTTCCCATAAATGCACGCAACCTTTCATTAATCACAACCTCTCATAATCGCTGCCTCATTTTAATATTAATCTTAACTAATTGTTAGTTCTTTGGTTATGCTAAGATAATAATCATCGTTGTTATGTATTTTAATAGTTATCAGTGCTATAGATATCGGTAATGATCGCTATTAATCCTAGAAAATTGCATCGCTGCCTAATATTAATCCAGTTGCTGTTCATTAATTCTAATCTTTGATTGCTCCTCTGGAAAAATCGTGAAGTCTTGAGGCAAGACAATTTTTCCTATTCAGATCTCCATCATGGCTGAACCGTCTTCTTTCCACAACTAATCCGGTCTGCTACGTGTTATTGACTGTTGATCGATTCTACAAATATTGATCCATGCAAGATGATGTCTGTGTGACAATCTTATATTTTCTGATTCGGACGGGGACATCACAAAACCTCAGCAGCAACATAGAAGACAAAGGCAACCAAGTCAACTAACACTTTATTATTTTCGACTCTTATTACCCAGTATTGTAAATCGTTTAGCCTCTTCTTAATGAATCGTATCATTAACAAATATACATTAATCAACATAGAACTTCAGCGAACCACTAATGATTTATTAGTGAACCGTTTCATATTGTATACGGGGTCCACCACTTTAAGCTTCAAACATTTCTCTCACCATTTCACATTGGGCCCACCACTTTAGGCTTTGAACATTTGTTTGACCACCATTTAGACTTAGGAATTGTATCCATGTCAGATATGGTGGCTTTTGCATCCACCGCAAATATTGTGAAGAGAAAATACGAACAGTAGTAATATCTTATCAAGTATTTTTATAATATTATATTATTAACTGTATCAATGAGTTTATTTCTGCATATGTGCTGAGTGTTATGTCATGTGCTCAGTGTTATGTTATGTCATGGTTATTATTGCTACTCCACGCACTTGCTGGTCATGGATTGTCTTGAGTATGAATGTTAATACATGTGTTACAACCTAATTATCAAATGCTACCACTGATGATCATTGATGTATGAGTTGTTGTAATTATTTTGGCTTCGGACGGTTGTATTACTATTTCTTGACTTCAACATATTGGTCACTTTTCCCTTGTATAATTACTTTGTTTTAATTGCCTATT
Organism: Cryptomeria japonica; assembly: GCF_030272615.1. Lineage (NCBI taxonomy): Eukaryota > Viridiplantae > Streptophyta > Pinopsida > Cupressales > Cupressaceae > Cryptomeria > Cryptomeria japonica. Next base: position 497,198,655 of record NC_081414.1, read on the forward strand.
GTATCTTTTAGTTATTGTTGTCAATTACGGTGTGGTCATCAAAGACTATGCTCATCGTTCCATACTTAATGGTCATTGGCCATCTTTAGACTAGTCTTTAATTGTATTATTATTTATTATTGAATATATAAATTATGTTGATAATATATAATATTCAAGTCATGTTCATAAATAATATTTAATTAATGAATTTTAAATAATCATTCATTGATAATTATTATATTAATTAATAATAATAATTTCTTCATTTAGGGTCTCTCTCTTTTTCCCTCCGTATATATATAATGATCCAGGAGGGGACATGACAGAATTTTTCGTACAAAGTCAAATTCTAAGCATAAAACTTATGTAAGTCCTTGCTGATAGTAGTTGCTAATATTGTCATCATCCATTCTAGTCAACATTTATGCCATGTCCCCTCCATTCTAACAGCATGAAATTATTATTTCAATTTAATAAGTGTGTTTTTAAACACTAATTAATAATAATATATTAACATTAATAAGAAAAAATAATAAATAATGACCCTACACTAGTAGGCACCAAACTCATTGGCTACCTTGAATTCAAATTCAAACGAGTATTTACTAAGCACCGAGGCACCTAGAGGTATCGAATTTTCAGCATTGTTCAGAGTTTAATGCTCGACTGAATGAAATTCTTCCCAAGACAAAAACCTCAATGCAGAAGTAACCAAGTAGGACAAAACCCCTTCCTATTGATTGAGTTTAACGCTAAATTGAGTGTGTGTGGGATGTAGTTGAACTGCTGTTCTTCTATGCTACAGACACATTGGGAGTATTGGCGAGTATCAAGAATTTGCATCTATCATGGAATTGCAGCACGCAGGAGGCTGGAGGAGATACCATGCAGGCCTCACGCCACTTCATAATGTGCAAGCACAGTATAAATCACTTTATCACTACTGCTCAAGTTCTGACAAAGCTGCAACATCTCATCAAAACCTGTGATTTGGAGTTGTAGGGGAAATACCAACAACAGGGACAATCCCATTAGCACCTGTGATCTATCAGTCATATTAACTGGAGCGCCTTACCTGTAAGACACCTATGCATTTGCAACTCTTCAAGATCATGCAATGTTAATCTCGTAACTCTTGTAACAGGATGTATTGAACTGTAAACATCTCTAAATATAGACTTCCTAAGTTACAGATATTTTTGTACTCTGAATTGATTATCATCTGCAGACAAAAACCATTCTAAGGTGTATAATTGCTACTCTTTGTCATAACAGTGTAAGAGTGTTCACTTCTATAAAGGCAAATCATTCTAACTGTTCATGCTATTTTCAATAGTCAATATTGTTTGAATGGCTGATTGTGTTGGATCATCATAATCTATGCAAGACCTACAAGAGGAGGTTTTCAACCACACCGAAAAAGGTAGATGTGTCAACTAGGGTACAAAGAAAAGTAGCAAACGGCAGAGGTAAAAAGATGAGCAATAAAGCTTCCAAGGCATATTTTGAAGAAGTAAAGATATCTAAAGGTTATTCCAAGTTGGGGAAGGATTACAAGTCATCTGAAACATATCAAAGGAAAATAAAGTAATGCCAAAAGGCAAAAATCATGTGAAAATGCCTTCAAACATCATGGGTGTACCATTGGAAGGCCCAATGTCATATTGGGAGGCAAAAAAATCCCTTGAGCACAAATTGTTTGCACTTTTCAATGTGAAGGAAGAAATAGACTACTTAAGTGACCCAAAAAACAACTTTTCACTTGAGTGCATAATATCAATGAAAAATTACAATATTAATGCACTTCTCATTTAAAGGTAAATATCAATAAAAAGGTGACTTTCTGATATGTAACTGGCTAGGGATGTCGACAATGACTCAAGTGTCATTTCTCAAAGTAAAATAATGTAATGTCCCCTTTTTCCTAGTAGATCACTCTTATATAGAGGCTCACCTGTTAGCCATCTTCCCAGGTGAATTCAGTGAATAGGAGATGATAGCGATGGCACATGGGGGTCTACACTTGGCATTTGGGAGCTTTATAGTGTTATTACTTTATATTATAATGTTATTATAATATAAAGTCATTTTTGAATTAATTAAAGTGACTTTATGAAATAAAGTGCAAAGTTGAATTAAGTTATTAAAAAGGACCCCATGGCACATTTTTGTAAGCATAAAGTGTTTTTAAAAGGTGGGGCCAAGTTAATGAAATATAAGACCCTCAAGTTGGGCGATTGGACAAGGAGTTTATTACATTTAATAAATTTCATTAGATTAAAACATGAAAGCCCAAAAATGTACGATTAAGGTTGGGAAGTAATAAAGTAATGTGTGGGGCTCCATTCTTGGCATCTTTGAATCATTTTACAATCAACCTCTCGGGAATTGAGCTCTGCAAATCAGAACAGCAGAAGATCTACTTTGGGAAATGAAACCTTCTCAAAGACAAGTGAGCTTGGATGCAACCCCAACTCACAGGACTGAGGAATTCATCCAGAATTTCTGTTTGTCCATCAATTTCAGACTTACAGCAGCAGGTACAGACTAGGGACGGCAGGTTTATCAGTTTCTTGAAGGCAAAGAAGGCAGCCATACCTCTTTCCAGCCCCCACGTGGCTTCCCCTTGCTGGCCGTACCACCTTGGAGGCACCTGTGATGTCAATTTCATCAATCAGCAGCAGTTAGGGATTGGTAATTGTAGGAAATCCATTGTTAGCAATACCAAGCAGCAAATAAACCATTTCTTCAGGCTTAATACGGCATATGTGATTGATATCAACAATTCAGTGTGAAAAACTTGGAAAATTCAGTGATCTTGCCCAAGAGCCTGGAAGAAACAGTAGCAGATTTGTAATTTCTTTGAATAATTGTTTTAGATAATTATAGTTGATGCAAATAAACCCCATTGGAGGTGTTGATACTACTTGGACGCCACTATATTGTAATTTTATCAGAGTTCATCAATAAATTGACCACCAAGATGGGCGTTGGACTCCTGGTATGCTACTTGTTGTCCTGAATAGTTAGAATCCTTAGTTCTGGAAGTATTTACATTGCTGTTCATTAAAATCAGGACTCTGATTTATTTATCAGTCAATTATATTCATTCAATTTATGGTTCAAAGTGTTATTACCTTTGATATTTTGTCACACTTAAGCTCCGAGCAAGCATTGACAATAAACTTAAGCACAAAACCTCAAGATACCATTCTAAACTTCAATCAGCAGCAAATAAATTCAGAAAAAATTCAGTACAGAATTGGCAGGGAGATCAAAAAATGATTCAATGGAGGTTTGGTTCCCATGACCTAGACGTCAAAATGTCAAATTGTAAGCATGTCAAAAGTGCTCATATGTGAAATATGGCACCCAAAAATGACTACGGAATCAAAATCTCAATGGAAAATTAGATCAAAAGTGCACTCCCAAGCCCAAGCACATCTCTGGAGGGATGAATGCTGAGTTGTCAAAACAAAATTAGACCCAAAAGTGCTCTAAAGACCTTGGGAGCACCCATTAGTCACAAATGTCAATGTGTCAACAAAAAACATGTCAAAAAGTGACCTTGTGCCTTCTTGCATGCCCATGGACCTACAAGTGTTAAGTTATCAATGAAAAATTATAATATAAAGTGCATTAAGAGGCTAGGTGTGCCCAAGGAGGAATCAATGTCAACACCTAAATGCAAGAATAGATGAAAAAGCACTTCCAAGTTCCCTAGACAAGTCTAAGAGGGGTTGAATGTCAAAATAAATTGGAAGACACGAGTGAAAGTCACAAATGCACATCTCCTGCATGTTACATTCAAGGTTTTGTCTTCAATAGACAACACTGAAGCAAGCTTCCTCAGCTTTTTGTTGCCCATTGACAATAGATTCCTCAAGCTCCATAATAGTTGCCCAAGGATAAACATCTGTCTTCATCATGGACAAATCCAAGCATAAGGCACTGAATTGCACAAGCTTCCAAGGAAGAAATCAAACTCACATCATCAATATTGGTCATCAAATTGTTTAGCTTCTTCAAAAGATCTGTCGTGGCCAAACAAAAGTGCTCCATCAAAATAATTTCCAAAAGCCAAGTGTTAGATTAGCTATGTTAAGCCCAAGCTATTTAGTGCCCATGCTATTTTAAATTGTTGCTATTTTATAGAAGATATTCATATTCTAAGAAACCTATTTTTTTGAGTTGCTATTTATGGCCTCTACAATTTTTAGTCATTGTTTGGGGGAATAGCTATTTCAAAAGAATCTTCTACAAAATCTAGTTATAGATGTTTTATTTCAAGACAACCTCCTAGAAGGTCTATTAATAGATGAATTTCCTCTTATTAGAAATTATTTGAAAATTTTCTGATTTAAATATTGGATGGACCAAACTGTATGTTAAGCTTACTTTGTGCACAACCATACTATTGATAGCATAGTACTTTTGGTTAGTTTTTTAATTATTTATAATGCAAAACTAAATAAATGAGTGTAATTTGCACATAGATTTAAGAAATAGTAATTTTATGTCTCCGTGTTACCAATATTCAAAGAGTTGTTTTGTTTCATCTTGTGCTTTGTGAATTAATAAACTTTGTGAAATTCCACAAGCTTTTATTGTTGTTTTCACTGAAATATATAATTATAGATTTATATGCAATTTTATTAATCAACTTACCAATTAATATGTGTGTGTTGTCCTAACTTCAGTTTTCATGTTTAAATAGTGTCTTCACCGTCTCTAGATTAAAATTCCAGCATCAGTCTCAAAAAAACCTCATCTGGTGCAGAAATGTCCCTTGCCTAGGAATGGAAAGAGAAATTTTCTTTTAGTTTGTCTATTTCCATAGACTCAAAGAAATCCCCACTAATTGTATTTTTTTTTAATGAGTAAGAAAATATATCAATTCCTTGACTCTTTGTAAAAGGGAGCTTCTCCTATGAATTCGAAGAAAGTTTTATCCTTAAACACTGTTCCTTTCTGTGGAGTACCAAAAGGTTCAAATTAAAAAATAAAATGCATACTTTTTGCCATGCACTGATGGGCACAAAGAAAAAATCACTTATCCTTCTATTACAGAAAATGACCAAAGGCGCACCTTTTAACCTACTAGGACCCTTTTCACATTCAAAAGCGCTCATTTTAGCCTACTAGGCACTTATTCCACTTGTAACTCACTCAAAAATGACCTTTCTACTTATGAGCGCATGCTTGGACAATTTATGCATCTTTTTTCATGTCCTAACACTCTGACACTTGTCTAAGTACACTCTACAAGCCTTAATGTATCTGTCCACACTATGGACCACTCGCCTTTCCTTGCCCAAGTCCATGATCTACACCTAGCTTGATGCATCCAGAAGCTCCTTTTATTGGCCATACAAAGACATTGACTAGAAATGAGAAAAACAACATTCATGACTATGGGAGACAAGGCTTGAATTATGTATCACAAAACAAAGAATTTCAAGGAATTGACTCCAAAGATGAATCAATAAGAAACATTTTGTATGGCATAAAATAGGATCTAGCTTGGATGATACTAGTATTTGTGAGCTATAAGGATAAAACTAATTAAGGATTGCTTTAAGTTCTCAAAATGATTGAGAAGTTTTGGGTTTAGAATGTTTAATAGGGGTTAGCATCAATAACCTCATGAGGAAGTAATCATCCCCAAATGCAAATAAGCCTCAAGAGTGACAAAGCAAGAGCTAAAATGGATCAATTAGTTAAAATCATTTTTTAATATTAAAATCTTGATTATGACCCTTAAGCATATTACATTATATTGTTAGTGATTTTAAGAAACAAAAAATTATCAATATTTCTAGAGTGTTTTAGTACATAGTTTCATTAGTTTGTGTAGATTTTTCTATTGGTATAGCTATAAACTTGTATTACCAGTTGAAGGGTAGGAGGCCGGGTCCCAAGTCAGTTCGAACCCGGTTAGCAGTTTGGGTCTGGTCCATTATGGTTCCAGACAAGGTTTCAGCCCCAACCTATGGGTCTCCCTATTAAACTCGAGCGCACTCAGGATTTATTTGGTCCTCAAAAAAATTAATCTGCCAAATTCGGCATGTTTCCAATTATTTTTACTTTTTTTATTTGCTTTTTATTCCACAAAGGTCATTTCACCCCCCCCCCCCCCCAAAACCCTAATTTAGGCCAAACAAAACATTTAAAATCCAAAACCAAACTCATTTATCATATTGTGAATGACAAATAAAAATATTTTCTTCCATTGTTGAACTTATTTTCTTGCTTGCCATTGCACAAATAGAGATGAAGATTGATTGTTGTGTTGGAGCTCAAAATTGCAAGTTGCTAACCCTAAAGGTATGCCAAGCCTTATGATCAAGTTCAACATTCAATTCTGGCCAACTGACAGGATAAATCGATGTGATTGTAATCCCCTACTCTTCAAGCTCTGCTAAACCTAGGCGGGTGCACCTTCCAATTAAGCAAATTTAATCTTCTTTTAGTCTATCTTCCATCTCTATCTCAGAATGGCATGAACTTCTGGAATAGATTAATTTTACTTCTAACGCTACTCCTATCTCCTACTTGTATAAAACTGAAAATGAAATATAATTAACTGCTTTTCTTGAGATTATAAGTATATGATTTTGACCGGTGCCTTCTTCACCTATTGGGTTCAGAGTCTCATGAATTTATTTCCCTATATTGTCCTTGTTAGACAGGTTTTAAAAAAAAACATCCACTATTAATCTTCTCACACTCGGTGATTAAATTTCATTATGACAATTACTATATATGCAATTTTAATCTTTCCTAGAAAGAGGCTTATACAGTAATATATCCATTATCTTGTTCATTCCACACAATGATGCAGCAGTCTGAAAATAATGAAACAACCACAATATGCAGAAAAACTTAAACAGCCTTTGATTTCTTAGCATCAAAATAACAAGCTCGAATTGAAAAGCATTCACAATAATCTTTTACACCAGATAGAAATGAAAATGGGCCGATGGTATTGCTTATCCAGAATATTAATTGTTGAAACCTTAAAAATATAGGGCACAGTCTTATGAAATATATTACAATGTTTATATATGATATCCTCTCTTCTTTTTCCTTATTCGGTCCTGATTTCCCTTTTATAAAATAAGGAAGCGTTTCAGACCGTTACATCCAAAGAAATGCTAATTAACTATTTTACCCTAAAATATTTAATTACCACTAATCTTAAATTTCATTCTCGTGAATAACATTCTCACACAAGAATTATTACAAATCATGATTAAAACCACATTATTAAGTTATCATTCAAGAAGGCTCCTTGAAAATATTCACTTAATTTTCTTCAGTATTCTTCTTCGTATTTTTGCTCATCTTGTGAATGAAAATGTATCACTCCTTCCTTTATATTTTGTTTGCTAATAATCCCTTTGATATATTTATTCATCTTGGAAAACAATAATTTTGTTATCATTATAATTTTCATATTTTAAAGTAGAAATCATCTCCCCTTTTATTCATATTCTTGTACCTTCTAAAATATTTAGCCCTTTGTGAAAATATTTATCTCATCATCAAATCTACCCTTGATTAAGGTAATTATTCATTTCCACATACTTCGGTCCCAAATATAATACCCTTGATGAATTTTATTTTCCTATTAGGCATAATTTCTTATGTTCCTCCTTCATTTCTAAGAACTTAATCTCCTTTTGTAAAACATTATTCCTAGTAATAAAGAAATATTACTCCTTCCCGCATGATATTAGAGTTCAAAACTTTGATGCCCTAATAATCCTTAATCTTTCAATATTTCATTCCTTATGTGAAGTATATCTCACCAATTTAATAAATTCGTGTATGTGAATTAGAAAACCCTTCTGCCAGCTCTGATACTTAGTTTTAAGTGAAAAAAGGCAACTTGTTTGATCGGGGTGTTCTTCAATTTGCTAGATTTTGCTTTGTTTTGCTGAAAAGCAATTTTCTTTTATTTTGTAATCGCAACATTTGATACAAATCCTCTATTATTCATGCTTTGGTGGATATTTGTACACTTCCAACAAATCCATTTATGCATCCTTGCAATCATTGTAGTCTACAATACAATATTTCCTGAAGAGTTTTGAAGAAGGTTCATACGTTGTGACCATGCCTTCACAGTTTGCACGTGTCTACGAGGTTTGTTGTAGTTCTTCTATTCTAACTGACTTCAATGCACCTGCGCATTTCTGTATAGATCTTCTAGAGAAGAACATAAGTTGTAAATCCAATTACAAAAAGTTCTAAAAATACTCCATATATATTCATGCCAAGAAAACATATCAACGCTATCACAAGTTGGATTGGCATCCTTGTAATATAATGCTAGAATATGTTCGAGGCTCTATCACTAGGTTAAATATTTCAAGAACTTCCTTGCAAAGTCTGTGTGCACATCCTATAGTCGCAGCATTCCATGAGGTTACATTTCAAAATAGCCTATCATACAATTCACATTCTGTGACTATGCTTACATATTTCACATCCCGAGATATTGCAACCTCAACACTTGACAAAAATTTCTTTGCGCTTTGATGGATGCTCATACCCAAAACCGATGTCTTATTTTGGTGCAAACTGGGAGGTTGCTAGCAAAGTTCATTAATCTCATTTTACACCTGCCAATAGCACTTGCTTGGAGGTTCCTAAATTCATTTCATGCATCACCTTCATTCATTGTGTTCCATGAGATCTCGTTTTTTTTTAAGCAACTTTATCAACAATTTATTTTGATATATCATGTGGAAATGATGAGACCGCATTCTTTCGAGGCCTTTTTGAAACAATTCATACACTCAGCATCTAACAAGATCCCCCTATCCTTAATCTCCTCGATGGATGTCCATGTGCTATCAAAAAACGCCCATTTTCGCGCAGGGAGGATGTTTGCAAAGTTCGTGGATTTTGTTGGTGTTGGAAATAAGCCACACCCGGACTGACGATGGACTGGTCCAAGAGGGGCCAGTAGCTCAGTGGTAGAGCACTCCAGCAGCATATGGAAGGTCCTAGGTTCGAGTCCTAGCTAGTCCATGTCTCAACATGGTATCAGAGCCAGGTACAAGCTAGGAGCCCCAAGCACACAAGAGGTGTGGCTTAAGGGGGGGTGTTGGTGTTGGAAATAAGCCACACCCGGACTGAGGATGGACTGGTCCAAGAGGGGCCCGTAGCTCAGTGGTAGAGCACTCCAGCAGCGTATGGAAGGTCCTAGGTTCGAGTCCTAGCCGGTACATGTCTCAACAGATTTTTGTTTCACATCAGTCAATTGCATTTGGAGAAACCTTTTAACAAAACATTTTGCAAGTCCACAAACGTTGATCTTCTCGAAATGATGCCTCGCCATTTTCCTATCAATTCCATTCGCTAGAAAGTTTCTTAAGCCTTTTCAACAGATAAGTTTTGTGAATAGTTTGCATTCATGAGATGGCGTTTTTCTAAAGCGTGTATTTCATAGCATTTGCAAATTCAAAATCATAATTTCTTTCTTTCCAATATGCTTTGATAAATATTCTTAACCGGTACCCACATTCTCATTATGACCCAGGCTAAAAGGACGTTGTCAAATGTAATGTCCCCTTTTCCGCTCTAATTTGTTTTGGGGACTGTTGGCCAATTCCGAGACCCGTTGGTCAATCAGAGGCAAAATTAGGGTTTCCTATTTTCTAGGAGGATGTTTTGGCATTTTTGGTGGCTTGCATGTTGGAATTTCAAAAATCTGATTTTGGATTCCTTTTGGGTTTTCAAAGAGCTTCGCAATGGTGTGACATGCAACTGAATCTGAGGATTTTTCTAAACTTACTATTTTTAGTAAGTGGGGGCGAGGATAGCTTATTTTTCTGGGTTTTCAAAGAGCCTTGCGATGGTGTGAAATGCAAATGAATCCGAAGACTTTTCTGAACTTACTATTTTCGGTAAGTTGTGACAATTGCTCAAAATGTGGTTAAAATGCATTTGGACACACTATTTTTAGCAGTATGCTATTTTTAGTAGGTGCTATTTTTAGCAGGGTTTCATCGGGTCAGTTCAAATGGCTATTTCTGGCAAATCAATTTGAGCAGTTGGTCTTTGTTGACGTGTTTTTTATGCACATGCGAACACAGAATAAAATACCTAAAGGTACCTTATCCTCTCTTGAATAAAGCCTCTAAATGTTGAAGATATCGCGAAAAGGATCAATCAGGGTGACTTCAAGGTTCTTTGCTGTAGGATCTCTACGTGTGGATAAGCTCTTTGTGGTATGATGTGATTTTGCTGGAATCACAAGGGGACTTACACTTGATGACTAAACGTCTGATTTGCTGGAATCACAGGATTTTACCGGTTTAGATTTGAAAAAAAAGGAAAAAAGATGAGGGCGAGGAAAGGATCTAATCCTAATACTAAGAATGTAGGAGCAATGAATGATCTTTGATGAAATTCTAACTAAGTCTTGTTTTGACATCCCAGGACCATCTCCACAAGATTAGTGCGATCTTCAAAGGAAAGCTTTATGATGTTCAAATCATCACCGCAGGCATAGACACCATCAGGCTGATGCATATCAATGAAGAAGCGACAATTGAAGTTAAACTTAAGCTGAATGATTCCAGTTGACTACACAAGGCAAGTTTGCAATCAACAAACTGCTAGTAGTATGGATATACGAATTTCACCATCAATCAAGCACATTTCTTCCACTCATCTAATAACATGAAATCAAACATGAGAAGTATAGAGACCATGCAAATTGTTGAATCGACCCATAAATTTCACCATTTCTTCAATGAAGTTTTACAAGTCCTTTACAACAACATCTTGGCAACAATCTTTGCCTTCTCTCTCTACTCTACTCTAATCGCTATTCTATCAACTAGCTAATCACCTTCTAACTACTCTCTATCTGTCTTCTATTCCTTTCTAACTCTCTAACTCCCTTTACAAAATGAAGAGTCGGGGCTTATATAGTGCCCACAATACAATTCGATGGCTAAGATCAATTTGAGATCAATGGCCAAGATTCAATAATGAAAACCCTAATTAGGGTTTGTTACAACCATTACATAACATTTAATGCTTGACCAATGATAAAATTGTATTAATTGGACACATGTCCTCTCTGGAAAATTCGACCAATGGATAGCTGGGGTAGGTACATTGAAGTTTGTGCCACCTTCCATGAGTTAGGTACATTGAATCTGGAAGTGCTGAGGTGGACCACATTGACTGGAGAAGTGATGACTAGGATGCCACCTCGTCTAACACTTGTAACTTCGTAGATATTCGATTTGATGTTGTTGAGAAGCTAGCTTTAATTAATTCATCTTGAACTATCTGCTTCTTCAACGAACCCTTTGCTCTGACTTCTTTTGTCTCTGATGTGCAGGATGATGATGTACCTCGCCTTGTAATGCTGGATTGGAAGAGGTCGCCCTTGTTGATGTTGCTGGATCGAAGAAGGTCGTCCTTGTCGATGCTTGACTGGAGGAGGTCACCCTTATCCTTCCTTGATCTTCTTGGAGGAGATCGTCTTTGATCTGGCTTGATTTTCCAACTCCGAGATCTCCATTTGATGCCTACACAAAATATTAAAGTTAGTCTTTTGAGCATCAAACCTCAAAGCATGAAATTTAAGACCTTTCAAAGGTAAAACTTAAGATATTAATTTGAAAAAAGTCATGATAAATCAAGAATTATACATTTTTCAAATTAATCATGAATGGAAATTGGATTTTCAAGACTTAGATTTTACAAAATTGCAATGGGATCACAATAAGTCTTGAATGAGATCTTCAAAAAAGTAATTCTTCATACCTTCCCTTGAGTATTAAACTCTAAGGAATGATGCAAAAATAGATGAATTTCGCTAGGCAAAGTGTAGATCATAGCCTCCTCTTGGATGAATCACGCCTCCTCTAGCTTCAAAAGAATTTCACCTTCCACTAGCCTCTTCAAAATCTGGAAATTCGCCTTCAAATGCCTTCAAAAGTCTGGAAATTATCCTCCAATCTAGCAAGAAATTCGCCTCTCCAATAGCCTTCAAGATGAATTTCGCCCTCCTTAGTCTCCACACTTGGTAGAAATTTGCTCCACTCCAGCTAGATTTCGCACCTTCAATTAGCTCTCCAAATTTGCACTTGAAAGGATGATTGAATGATTTGAATTGTGAAAAAACACCTCCAATATATAGAGCGCTCACCCCTCTGCTCCCTCTAGGCCGACTTGGCAAAAAGAGGTTAAAAATAAATAAATTTCCAAAAAAAAGGGGGGGCCAACTTGGCAAAATAAGTGAAAATAAGGCCTTGTGCGCTCCACATTTAATTTTAATTTAATAAAAATTAATTTTAAATGCCTCCAAGGGAATTTTTATTAATTTCAAGGCTTAAAAATTAATTTATTAAATTCAAAATGCCTTAATTTAATGTGAATTTGATTCAAAATCTCCAAAGGGCTCAAAATTAGCAAATTTGGTGAATTCGTTAAGAATTTCAACGCTCAAGCAATGTAGAAAATGAAGGATATCACAAATTTCGCCCTGGGCCCTTCATGAAGGCCAGAAGCGATTTTTTATTTTGTGACTAAAATCCTCAATTTTCAAAGGCAATATAATATTCATCAAGTTTCTTGGGGTCCTTTTGCCTTATCTCATCCTTGCCTTAGCACAATTTTGAAGAAAAGTTGTAGTTTTTTGGAAAAATCGCTCTGGGCCTTCAGTGAGGGTCAGGAGCGCTTTTGCAAATTTAAGCTTGTCCATGCCTTGTTGTTTCTCCAAATTATCTTCAACGGATAGAACACACCCTCTTCCATTTATTTTAATCACAAAACTTGTTTTGTCCTTGCAAGAAAATTGCACTTTTGGAATCTAGCTCCAGACCTTCAATGAGGGTCAGGAGCGCTTTTGCAATTTTAAGCTATTTTCTCTCACCTTTCCCTTTGAAATCACCTTGATAAGGAAGAACTTTCGTTTTTCATGCTATGAATAAATCTTTAAGCCCAACAAGTGATAAAATAATGTGTCTTTCAAGAAAATCGCTCTGGACCTTCAGTGAGGGTCAGGAGCGCCTTTTGTTTTTTGGGTTGATTTCCTCCTTTGTTGACCACTCAAATTATATTCAACGAATAGAACATGCTTTCCTTGATCTCTTCCAATCATAAAATCACTTTGATCCTGCAAGTACAGTGCAAATTTGAAAATCAAGCTCCAGACCTTCAATGAGGGTCAGGAGCGCTTTTTGCCATCATGATCAAATTGTTTCACTTTTCATCTCGAAATTCCTTGGCTAAGGAAGATTTTATCTTGTTTCATGCTATGAATAAATTCTCATGTCCAAAAAAGGATAAAATAGTATGTCCACAAGAAATTCGCCGTGGGCCCTCAGAGAGGGTCAGGAGCGATTTTGATTTGTTGCCCAAAATTCATCATCTTTAATGCTTTCCAACCTTCAATTTGCATCAAGTGATGTCTAATCTTCTCTCCGGGAGACCCTGCACAAAACAAGTTAGCCAAAATTAGTGCTAAAGTAAACTTAAATAAGATTTTCGCCCTGGACCCTCTAGAAGGGTCAGCTTTGGACCTCCTGAGAGGGTCAGGAGCGAAATTTGACCTTTTGAACTCTCCGTCAGGATAATTTTATGGAATATAACATTTAAGTATAAGAAAGACTTATACTTTAAGTTATATTCCATATATACTTTCAGGATGTTTGAGAGTGGTTTCAAACCTCCAGGAGTTATATTGCAAAATCTAGTTTTTTGAGGTGTTTCAATTTTTAGACTTAGTCAAATTTCAAGATCAGGACATTCCAGACTTAGCCAATTTTCAGGATCAGGACTTTCAGACTTAGCCAAATTGACCTAACTCAAGCAGAACCTACTATCCAGGCGATCCCCCTTGACGACACTCAGAATGCAAAGGCTAATAGACAAAACCCTAAAAGACCTAAAAACAAACCCTAGAAAGCAAAAAAGCAGGGGTCCCCATTTGCAATGGGGCAATGTGTGAAAACGTCACAACAGTCTTCTAGCATTTTTGGAGCTATTTTGGCAAGTCTGAGCTTATGTTGCGCGACTTCATGGTTGAGGAAAAATATTTTATGAGTGAATTATTTATAAGGCATGATGGACGCCTTAGAAAGAAATAAGTTAATTTTATAAAATAATTCAATTTATTACCTTGGACACCATAACACACTTTATTGATATTTTTCTGAAGTATATTTGCTACCTTGAGGGGGTTGATTTGTTGGAAAATGTTGTTTAAAGTTGGATTATAACTTAAGGCAATATGGACGATTTATTAAAGGGATTGCTTAAGTTATATTAAAGTCATTTTCTCATTTATATGTTGGGCGCTCACATTATGTGATATTTGCATTTTAATAGTGTCTTGTATATGCAAAATGGGCCGACTTGGTGAAGGGATGAAATGAAATGCAAATTAAAGTGAATTTGAATGTCATTGTTTAGTCCCACATTGGAGGGAAAAGGAGGTTCGATTTGGGAGAAGGTTAAAAATAAGTGCCTTGGCCTTCATTTGAGACTATCTATTGCTTATCATAACGAAGTGCAGCTGAAATCATTTCAGACTTTGCTTCGAGGGATGCTTACCTCCTAGTCTCCTTCAATTTCAAGCTTGAAAGATAGCCCCTAGCTGAATATTGTGACTGTTTCTCACTCAGAGGAGCAAATTGAGCTTAAGGAAGATGAAGTTATTTGATGCTTTGATTTTTGGAGTGTTGTTTTTAGTGCTGGAGTTTGTTGTTTGGTATGGAGCTGATCGTGAAAATCATTCATAAGTCTATGGGAGTCCAGTCGCCGCTTCTGGGTATCTTTCCTATGTCTTCCTCTGTGATAGGCAATTCATTTTGCTAAGTTGCGTGGGTTTTGGAGTTGATTCGGATTTTCTAGAGAAAATCACCCTACTTTTCAAGCCGTACCATGTTGGAGTTGTCTAGAAATGTGTGCATTAATGTTTTAGGCAAGTTTGCTGCTGTTTGTTGATCTTAATCAGGTCGCCTCCTTCTTAGAAATCATTTACAATCAGTCTCGAGTCTTTCCGTTGAGTATTGGAGGAGTTGTGTGCATTTTAGTTTGGTTAGAAGTTGTTGGTCTGTGTTATGCAGCTTGCTGGAAAAAGTATATCAGATTCTGAAATTTGGAGTGCGAGGTTGTTTATGGGGGTAGTTGGTCTTTAGTAGCTTGTGGAGGGCATTAAACATTATTTACAACTTTGGACAGCGACATCTTTGATCTGAAAATCCATGATATGTATTGTAAAGCTGATTAGTAGTAATAACAGCTATCTTATTTCTGGATTGTATCACATCCCCCACTGAATAAGTGGAGGAGGTTGGCTTTGCCGCCTATCTTATTTCATTGTACTTTTGTCCTCCCACTGAATAAGCGGTTGAGTGGATTGTTATTAAGTTTTTCAGTCCTCCCACTGCATAAGTGGTTGAGTGATCTATTTCCTTGTTGTAATAATCGCCCTCTCGCTGAAAAGTGGTTGAGTGATTCTCTTTTAGTTGTTTTTGCCCACTGGACAAGCGGAAGTGGCTAGCTTGCTGCCCGACATTGTAATTTCAATTGATTATTGGAGCTAATGATCCCCTATTCACCATATGCTCTCACCTTCCCACATTGGGCTCTTGGTGATCAGAAAGTGGAAGGGCTATCTTTCAGCAGTATTGAGTTTATATTTCCTAACCTTAACGGGTGTTTGTGGTGTTTGAAAACTGAAAAAATTTCAAAAAAAAAGTAAGGGGATATTTCATCAAAATTATGAATTTGGATTTGTATTTACTCGAAAGCTTCTAAAGCCCCTTTCATAAATCTATCGTTTGCAAATATTACATATCGATTGGCTCAAAATGCATAATTAGAGCCATGCCCTCCTCAATTCCCTGTGACTTTGATGACATTGGGCATCGATGCATCCTATCAACACATGGTTGCTGCATATTGCTTTGAAACCATTCAACAGATAAACTCTCTGCATATTCATTATCATCTAGAAAACCGCACTTCCCTAAAGCCCAATGTCAAATAGTTCACTGCGCCTTGCTTATGTTTTCACATTTTTGCATTCATGTCTATTATGGCACTTGCAACTGTATCAAAAACAATTTGCGTGCCTTGTCCTGGCTTCCACATTCTAAAGGCTTATTTATCAGAAAATTTCAACTGTCGCATTCAACAATATCCTTCTATTCCTAATGCTTCGATGCGTGTCCATACTCAGTTGCGTAGCTTTCATATTGGTACGAACAGGGAGAAGGTGGTAAAGGTTGACGAACTTGGCTTCACGCCAACGAACACCATCTATTTGAATTTCTAAAACTAATTTTCTGCATCTCTGCAATCATCGCGTTCCATGGGACTACACTTCTGCAAAGTGAGCTTTGTCTGTGCATCTACATTCTGCAACAAAATCCTTCATATATTAATGGCTGCGCATTCTTATTTCAGCATTGGCATATGGAAGTAAGGACAATACTACTGGAAGTTATGGAATTTGGCTTTACACCAACAACATCAACTTGAAAGATTTAAAATATGTTCAACACATTTTGTGCAGATCCTCTAATCATAGTCTTCGCATATGTTGGGCTTAGGTTTAGGGCAACCCTTGGTTTTTGATATAACATTGCATTTCGGAGAAACCATTTTTAGTTTTGAAGAGTCTTTGTTTTGTCGAAATTCATATTTTGGTGAGATATAATAGTCATTTCTTTGATAAGTCCCTTTAAGGTGTATCCACTGTGGGACCCATTGCACTCTTCATAATTGATGCTTTTCAGTATAGCCTGTCTTTTCGTTAAGACCATTTTTGCCCTTGCAGATGTCCGATGTTATGTAGAAAACTAGGTGGCCCACCACTTCATGTGCTCATTTAGAATCCTCACCTTTCTTTTAAAGTGATTTAATTTTTCCCAATATGTGATTACTTTTGAGACCTTAGGACTTCGTAAAAAGGTTTTATATGAATGATTTTGTGCAAGGAGTCCACCATTTAAATTTGTAATGCCTCATTTGGATGTGCATAATTTCTTTTTCCCCTTTTTATAATGTTTATAATAATTAATTTAAATCATATTGGAGTGATTTAAATTCTGACTTCACCTGAAATGTTATCCCACTCATCTATAGGCTTTGTGTCTTTATAAATATATGTACATATATGAGTGTTGACATGTCTAAAGTCGCATTGCTGCAAACTCCATACGGCCAACGCAGAATAGAATAAACCAGCTGAGTATCCTATCCTCTCTTGAGATAAGGAAATCCCTAGTGCTATTTTCTATGTTTGATCAAAGGGGATAACCTCAAGGTTTCGTTTGTCAGGTCTTGACTGCAGGATTGCTCAGTGTTTTGATGTGTTTTTTGCTGGAAACACAAGGGGGACTTACGGTAAAATAGGCAATTGCTAGATGAGTTCCCCGAAACTTTAATGGTCTTACTTATCAAATGGTTTAAGTCGGGTCGATACTGTTTTCAGCAGGACTGCAGATTCTCTTGGTAAAAAAAAGGGGAAAAGGAGGGATAGAGAGAGAGACAGAGCTACAGAAAATATAAATTTTAACTAAGATAGCAGATTTAGTAAACAGACAGACACCTCCAAATAACTAAATTAAGCATTACCAGGCATTTAAGCACAATATTTGCATCAATCTAGTGCGATCTTCAAGGGAAAATTGAATTTTCATGCTATTAAATACAACATCAAAACTTTGACATTCATTCAGTGAGCATTCAATAACCGAACTAAGCATATGAAAGGTTCAGATTAACCATACAGAAGGAAAGACAATCAGCCATTCCCTAATGGTATGAACGGCGAGGATTCTATCGGATGTTTACTTAGAAAATGCTATATAAAAGAAAGAAACATAACTGAAAATTTTAAATTAATGAAGAAGGAGACCATGCACTCACAGGGAAACTTGAAACAGTCTTAACTTTGCATTAAATCCTATAAATTTCACCAGAGCTTCAGCAACAATCCAAAAAACTTCTTACAAAATGAGGGAAAACCAGTCCCTTAAATAGGCTTCAAAAATGGATGAATGGCCAAGATCTAATCTAAACTAAAGGCCCAGATTCATCCATAAAACATGGCTGCCCATACCCATAAATGGGAGGCAAATATCAGCAACTACTCCAAAGGGAGTAATAACTACCCCAAAAGGTAATTAGAACTTATCCAAAAAGGTGCATACACATAAAGTTTTACATTTAGTTGACTTGGAAGTCAAACATGACCCTTTGGCCAAAAAGTGCACTTTTCAAAATCAGAAAGGAAAAAAAAACACTTTAGGAGAGCACTTTTTCTTTTTCAACTTCACACCCCTTTTCCAGGAATTCATCCTCGCTGTGCAAATATTCTCGCCAAAGGTCCCGACCCCGACGTGCTGTACGTTCCTCACGAACATATTCTTGGAACCTGAGGCACAATCGGAATAGCAAACTGAATGGAGGCATAGGAGGATGGTGAATTTTATACTGCATGCCTTCAAGGTATTGGTCTACGTGCTTCAAACCATCCTTCCAGCTAGAACGATTACGCTCGAAGCACAACATGTCTGACTGGAACTGACCAGCAAAACTTAGGTCCTTAGCGGAATAGGTGATCCTATCCGTCTCTAGTCTTTCCTCCCAATCCGGCTGTATCACTTCATCGGACAGGGCATTTTGCCATCCCGAGACCATTGATCGGAGGATCATTTTGCCGAGTTCTTGCATGGTGTTCAGAATTGTCTCTCATGCATCGTGTTTTTTATCAATGATTTCTCTTGTGTCATTCTTCATGGTGATAGTCCAGTACCATTCCTTAAGATTGCTGATGTTATAAGGATCTAGGATGGTGGATAATGTAGGAATTTGTGCATGAATCCAGAAGAGAGCTCTCATGAGGAGAAGAGTAGTGGCAGCCACTTCATGCATTCTAAGGGATTCCCTCTTTACCTCTAATAGCCGGACCAGGGTGGCCTCTCAATGGTGAGCCATCTCTTTTACTTCTTCGAGCATTCGTTCTCCCCTCCCTTTGATGCCCTGTATCCATTCTCTGACGGCCCTCGCAGTATCCCGTACTCCTTCAAATTTTGTTGTGGTCCTCTGTGCCAAGGCCGTCGGGGGAATGTGGGATTCAGAAGCATTGTGCAATGGTCTCAAGAGTTGATCATTGTATCCCTCGGCCTGCTCAGCACAAGCTTGATACATGTCCTTTTCAATTGTTATCAATTCAAGTTGCCTGAGCATGTTCTGTACTGAATCCTTGAATTCCTCCTTTTCCTGTTCCTTAGTGGCTCCTCCGATGGGGACAGTTGTGATGCTATAATCTGCCAGTGTGATCTGATCTGCTGGCTTGTCTACAGGCGGGGTAGCGATGTGAAGAGTACGGTTCCTTTGCTCATCTTTGGTTATTCTGGAATATGCCTTGGGCTTTTTCTTCCCCTTGGCTTTAGCTTGATCTATGTATGAGAAGATGTCCTCCAAATCAATGGGTGGCTTTGTGGCGGCCTTGCACTGGGCTCGGGCAATCAACCATTCCTGAGGTACAGTCTGGGTTGATGCTATGGTTAGATTTTCACTCTGTTCTTTGATGTTTTCAGCCGTCTCACCACAAATTTGTAGCTGCTCGGTTATGGGGGGAGTGGAGGAGGTGTCAAGCTCTTTGCTTGCAGCAGAGTTTTCTCCTACTTCACTGAACAATTGTCTGGTGCCTTCGTGTGATGGTAGCTCTTCTGTCTTTTCGAGCTCGTGAGTCTCCTCTGTCTTTTGCTCTCCTTCAACGGTAGAGTCATCTTTGGCAGTGTTATGGAGCAGCAGTTCATGGCGACTCTATTGGGTGGGTTCATGTACTTTGATCTCCTGAATGGATGGAATCTCTCCTTCCTCAATTTGGTTACCCGGCTCGGCTGATTCAATGACTCTTAGCTCCGCGTCCAGCATGTCGGGTGCGGGAGGATCATCAGCTCCAAATGCATCGATGTCACTCTAGGAAGGGGGAGCAGGTATATAATCCAATTCTACTACATCGTTGGACGAACTGGGGTCCTTTGACGATGAAGTGACCTCTGGCCTCCTAATGGGAATCTTCTCCCTTCTTGATCTCTTGGATGTTCGAGTTCCTCTGCTGGCTTTAGCCTTCTTCCTTTTCTCAGGCTTTTCAATTTCTTCCCTAGGTGCATTAGAAGTTCCCTCATCTTCGAAGGATTGAGAATCAAGGCTACCCATTAAGTGGTAAGTGAACTGGACTCCTTCATGAATTAGTCGCTCAATCTGCTGATGCAACCATTGGTCGGTATGTCTTGCTGGGGCTGCCATGACTGCCTCAAAATCAGTGATCGGGTCTTGCAACCGATCAACGCCTAGCAAAAGATGCCTTACTGCCTCAAATTCCCAGACCTGCAGGCAATTTCCTGAATCTGTGAGTTGATCTGGGACCCAATGATATTCATAGAGTCGCATTTGCTGCACACTCAGCCTAGAATATTCACGCCTTCGGACCTCATAGTCATCGGAGCAATTTTTCCAATAATCTTCAATTGACTCCTTTGCTTTATACCACCTGCCATAGGCTCTGTTTGCCAGATTATCGTGATCAAAGCATTTCCTTGGCAAATGCTCCTGTAGGCCATAGGAGGCCAGCTTTGCGAAGGATTCCTCTGCTTGGGTGGGGGTCTTCAAATGGACATCTTGGTTGCCTATAATCATGGGGAACGCGAATCCAGCCTACTTGCTGTCTTTGAGTAAGATGTCGGTCGGACGTGACTGCCTTGCGACCTCCATAAGAACTATCTGGTTGGGTACCGTGGAAGCCAAAGAGGGGCACCATTAAAGCTAGCTATCCGGATATAGGAGAACCTTGGGAACTGGATGAAGCAGGCTCCGTATCTCTGTACTAGAATAGTAGCTTGCTCCGAGAGCCTTATATGTAATCCTCCCTGCATAAGCCTGACCAAGCGCATTGTGAAGGCGTCATTGGCGCGCTCAAAATGGCCAACTGCATAAGTCGGGCTGTTCTTTTCTCTCTGAGCTATATCCTGATAGTGAAGTTGTGGGTAACAATCATATACCTTTACCTAATCCGGTCCATTCCCAATTTCACCTTTCATTATTAAACCTAGCAGTGGCTGGTTCCTGGCGAACATGTAGACCAAATAAGAGGTCATAGTGAAGTACTTCTTTGTCTCGAGTTCAATTAGTTGAGTGTGGATGTTGTCGCTTATAATTTGGGCCCAGTCAAACTTGGACTTCACGGCAAAGACTTGCTCTGTGAAGTAAAACATCCACTCTTCAAAGTAGTTGGATTTGGGGAGTCCCATGACCCTGCTGAGCAATGTGACCATGTCCCCATGCTCATTGTGAAAGTCACTTTTTGGGGTCTTTTTCCCAATTCTGACGCTTGGAGGTCTTCTCTCCTTGTACCACTTTTCATTGATCAATGTTCTGCATCTGGTAGGATTCATATCATACGCCCCCTGCGCCTCATCTATAGTTGTTGCTATAGGGTTGTTTGGGAAGGGAATGTCAAATGCATCGCCAATGGCCTCAAGAGTGAAGTTAGCGAGGACCATGTCCTCAAGGAGCACCAATCTAGAACCTGGCTGGTAATGTCGAGCAGCCTCTACTACTAACTCATAGTTTTGCACTGCTAGGGGAAACCCTGCTGCTTGGGCGATGCCACTTTCCATCATCTGCCTAGGCCTGTCGTAGGCATTAGGGGAGAAGACTCGGCTCCTGAAATCTTGGATATCGATATGGCCTAGGTCAGTATCACTGACATTATCCCAGACACTGAACTTTTGACTCCCTCAATCCCCCTCTTTGATACTGGTACTCCATCCTTTTGACTTGACGAAGGATATCTAATTTGGATGCTCGCGATGTCTCGGCTGTAGCAGGCGTCTTTGATGATTCTACCGCTGATTTAGGCATTTATCCTGCAAAACCGGACGTGGATTACGAGGCGATAAAAGGAAGCAAAGCGGGTTAGATAAAGAATATGCCAGCATTCAAGAATTAATTCAAAAATTGTATTGAAAGAACAACATGATTTTGTTAATTAAAAGCTTGGTTGATTTAAACCCAAGTATTTATGAAGCTTTTGATTGCGAATTTATACTTAAGCATTTTCGGGATCAATTTTCAAAATGGACAAAGCTTGAGAAATTTTCCTAAGTTTGAAAATGCATTTTCTAGCTGATTCTTAGGAGTAAGTTCTGATTTCGATTGCTTTGCATGACGCCTTATAAACGGAAAGATGCGATTCTCAAGATTTAAGCATTTTAATCAATTTTCTGCACAGACATCCATCCAATTTGCAAATATTTCAGACGATCGAGAGAGGTAAAGCGTACTTACCTGGTGAAAATGGACAGCGAGAAATTGCCCGATTTGCCCTGCAAAAACGGATGGGAGAGTTCTGCAAATTTTGAATTTCAATGGTTAACTTTATTCAAATTTTTGCGCCTATGGTTTGAAAAGAACTTGCAGTTTTGAATTTTAGACTTAGCGATTTTTTTACCTTGGGCGAAATGGTAATTGAACTTGAATGTTTGAAAGGGTATATGTCAGCGATTTTACCTTGAGAAATTTCAGCAAATGAAGGGAAGGGGCTTTCAGATTATGAAAATTCACGCTTTTGCCCTACGGTGAGCCATTACGGGGTTTACTGTGTTTGCAAGATTTGTACAAAAAAAAAATCGCGATCTTACCTTTGATGTAAATTGTGCTCTCTGGCTCCACCCTCCAAACCTTATGCAATCCTCTTTCACGCGATTTTACCCTAACTTCGGCGGAATGAGGGAATTTTAAAAACTTCAAACACTTCGCATTTTCATCCTCCAAATCGCGAACTTCGGTGCTTTCGCGTTTTATCCCCTACTGCTCTAATTTCGGAGAATGATGAGTCTTTGCCAATTTCGGCATTCTAAAGGGTTTTGCCAACTTCGATCTTTACTTTCCCCACGCCTTTCCTCCGGATTGCAACTTTCGGCAATTGGGAGGAGTTTGAAACTTTAAACTTTTCGCATTTATCCCTAGCAAGGCAATCTTCGGCATTCTAGAGGGTTTTGCTAATTTCGGACCCTTTGACAATTTTGCCAAATTTCGGACTTTTGACATTTCACTTAAGGGGTCCGAAATTCAGCCCTTTGGGCATTTTTGCCAACTTTTTAATTTTCGACATTTCACTTAAGGGGTCCAAAATTCGGCCCTTTGGGCATTTTTGCCAACTTTTAAACTTTTGACATTTCACTTAAGGGGTCCGAAATTCGGCCCTTTGGGCATTTTTGCCAACCTTTTAACTTTTGACATTTCACTTAAGGGGTCCGAAATTCGGCCCTTTGGGCATTTTTGCCAACTTTTTAACTTTTGACATTTCACTCAGCTGGCGAGAATCGCCATTCATACAAATCTCACAAACTTATAAAAACAAACATCATGTAACCCCTCTCATCGTTTTACGCGAAAACTGGCAACTTTAGGTCCTCATGCGACCTTCGGACACACTGTTCTTTTACTTGGCGGAATTCGCCAGTCTCCATCATCACACGCCCATTTAAGGCGATTTCACAAGCTTGAACAATCTTTTGGAATTCATGCCCGAGGGCTCGACTGACCTAATAGAATCACCGGCTCTTTCGCTCAACATCATCATCTTACGGACTGAACGCGGACTCGCTCGAAAGGACGCAAGAGGCTCTGCGCGGAACTCAACAGGGCGAAGACGGAAAGGCTCAAAAAGGAAGGGGGACCCTGTCGGCGACAGGGAGCGTGTGCAACGCACAACAATGAGTTATTATTTAAATCAAATTAATTTAAATAATATAACTTTAGATTTGAAACCAACCTTTTGCTTTTGTGTGCCATGATATTCATCTGCCTCCTTTTAGAACTATATGTTGGGCTCTACCCTTATGGGAGCCGCATTTACCCCCACATATAGTGAAAATTTGAAATCAACCATTCAACTTCGATTTTAATAACCTGAAAAATACTAATTTAAATTATCAAGCTTCTGAAAAGCGAAATATTTGCCCTTGTGAGAGCTGGCTTGCTATTCATGTCTTTCATTAATGAACTTGTAACAATAACAACCTCATTTGATAATCAAATAAACCATTCTTCTCAAGCCAATATCCATAGATTGGGAAAGCTTGATGTCAGCAAGGAAGGTTTCAGTAATTCAGTGAAAGTGCTCTCCCTGGTTAATCAGATACAAAAATTTGATGACGGCACATGCACAGATTCTCAGGAAGTGGCTATTCGAAGGACTTTCAATATTTCTCATTTTGGGAAACACTGAATTTTGCCAAAAAATTAGGCTTCCAACATGTTCAATGCTCCAAGTTGGTTGTTGTGCTATTCTTACACATTTGCAAGTGTTGGTTTGTTGTCAAGGAGATCATAGAGGAAGATTTCTTCAAAAGATGTAGGCTTTTTTAAGTTTTTGGTATTTTTTCCTTACATTTTTTTTACAAATGAACTCTCTTGTTTTGTTTACAGTTTTTTTTATTTTGGTTTGTTTTGAATGTGTTGTTTATTGAACTTGTTGTCTTAGGTATTACAATGGCAGTTGTTTCTAGCTCTATGGACCAACCCCACTTCATAATAGACCCAAACTCTCACCTTTGGAAATATGTTGAAATGGTACAACTTCCAAATGATGGAGGTTATATTTGGATTTGTAGTCATTGTAAAGCTAGATATTCAAGCTCATACAGCCGAGTGAGAGGCCATTTGTGCAGGCCCCCTAGATAAGGCATCAAATTTTGTCTAGGCAAACCAAACCCAAATGATAAATGTCTTCTAGATCAAGTAGTATTGGCATATATTAAAAAGCAAGAAAAACAAAACCAAGCTTCAAGGCATAAATTAAATCATCCTTTACTAAAGAAAGAATCTTGAGGGATGAAGCCCCTTCCACCACCACCTTATTTTGAACCTACAAAGAGCCATCCATTTTTGTACATACCTAAAGAACGACTTGAAGGCATTTCAGGACATAGCGAGATGTGTCTATATGAATGGATTGGCATTCAATGTTGTTCACTCACCATATTGGCAAAAAATGGTGAAATAAACTAATGAGGCTCCAAAAGGGTACAAGGGCCCAAGTTTTGAAAAAGTGCATAGCACCTTATTGGATAGAGAGGTGAAATTTGTGAAGCCCATAAGCGATTTATGGATTAAAACAGGGGTGTCCATTGTTTGATGGATGGAAAGATGCAAAAAATCATCCATTGTTCAATGTTATTGTAGTGTCCCCTAAAGGGGCAATGTTTTTAAGAGCAGAAGATTGTGTAGGAGAGGTGAAGGATGTTGCATTTATTGCTAACATTCTTTGTCAAGTCATTGAGGATTGAGGAAGTGGGCCCTCAAAACGTCATACAAGTTACAACTAACAATATCAAAAACCGTAGGGCTATTGGGTTACTGGTTGAGAAATATTAATCACAAATTTTTTGGACACCTTGTGTTATCCACTCCCTCAACCTAATGCTACAAAAAAATTGGCACCAAAATTGATTGGATCAAACAAGAGTACCTAAGGCCGAAGAGATCCAAATGTTCGTCACCAACCACCATATGTCACAAAGCATATTTTAGAACATTCTATAAATTGGAGCTGCCGAAATTAAGTTAAATAATAAATATGCTTCCATTTTGTAAACTTTTTAATTTTAATTTTTGCAAAAAAAAAAAATGCATATAGGTTGATGAGACCCATTTCGCCTCCCACACAATTGTGGTAAGATGACTTATCAAGGTTCGTTGGGCACTTTCTAAAATAATAATCAGCCCAAAATGGTCCATATGGAGGCAATCTAGCAGTATGAGAGCAGCAAAGGTTAAGCAAATGATCAAAGACAACATTTGATGGGATCATGGTGAGAATCTCCTCAATTTCACTAAGCTCATATTGAGCATGATCTGTTATACCAACATGGTTGGGCCTTGTTTGGGTGAGGTATATGATGGCATTGACTTGATTGAGAAGATGAGAATCATCATAAATGCAAAAGAGAAAGATCTTCAAGAAAAATTCTTCAAAGAACTACACCAAATCATTGTAGAGAGATGGAACAAAATGACCAGTATATCGCATCTTCTTGCCTTTGCATTGAATCCCAAATATTATATTTCTCAGCTCGTTTCTATTGCCACAAGAGTTGCCCCAAATAGAGATCCTAAAGTTGCTCAAGGATATTGTTGATGTGTTAATTATGACACCTCGAACACAGAATAAAATACCAAGTATTCTATCCTCTCTTGAACAAGGAAACCTCATATGCTAAACAATGTGATCAAATAAGGCAACCCCAAGGTTTACAATGCAAACAATCAACTTTAATGTTTGATAGAATCAGTGCATATGATGTGATATTATTGGTAATCACAAAGGGACTTGCGTTTGCTAGAACGTGGAATACTTAACTTGGAAAGTAAAAGACAAAAGGATGAAAGGTTAAGAAAATCTAAGCTAACACCTAACAATGCAAGAACTGATTGCTGACTTGGTGAAACCAAACCAAGCTTTGCTTAGCCAAGAGGAAACAACTACAGAAAGATGGTGCAATCAGTAATGTCCCCTTTCTGAAATAGGATTTAATAATAAATAATAATAATAAAATTAAAAAATAATAAATATAATAAAATCACAAGTCAATTAAGTTTAATGAAAGGTCAAGAGGCATGCCATGAAGAGTTATAACTCCCTCAAACATGAGATATAAAAGGGTGAAGAATTCATTTAAAAGAATAAGGGGGAAGGAACAAAAAGAGTGGAGCATAGGAATTAAGGAAAGATAAATGGAAGAAGGAATGGGAAGGAAATGCGGAAATGACTCTCTCAAAGGGCAGATATAATGAAGGGTTGTGACCCTCTCAAAGGGTGATAAATATGAAAGGTTGTGACCCTCTCAAACTGCAGAAATGATGAAGGGTTATGACTTTTCGAAGGGTGATAAATATGAAAGATTGTGACTCTTTCGAAGAGTGATAATTATGAAAGGTTGTGACCCTTGCAAAGGGCAGACATGATGAAGAGGTGTGACTCTCTCACATTGAAAGATATAATGTGGGGAAGGTTTCATTTGAGGGGGATATCCGAGGGAGATCAACTTGAGGAATGATTTATTATTCTCAAAGGTAGCAATGAAGGGTGGTGAATCAACTCTAATGAAGGGTGGTCACTCAAGCCTTATGAGAAGTGGTGACCCTTTCACCACTGAAGTATAAAAGAGATTATTCCAAATCATTCAAGGATCACTTATCAATCATCATTCCCATAAAGAAAATAACCAATCAACAAATCATTCTATCAGATCAGCATTCATTCAATCACCATTCTCCAATATATCAAACGAGCGCATTATTACATTATCACTCACCAATAACTCAAATCATAAAACCAAAGGAATTCATTCAATCTAACCTAGCACTGAATATATTTGATAAGGAATTGAATATACAGCAGACGAATTAACTATGAATTCTCTATATGTGCATAACAAGTACTGGGGCTGCATATTTATATTTCTGCATATCTATTGTTACTAGTGACTACTATCATGATTGTTTATACATATCCAAATAACAGTCTGATTTAATGACATTCTGCAGTTAATCTTATGCTATGTTTCATTTATATTTTCTGAGTGCTGCCAACCATGGTGGAAGGAGTGTAGGCTTGCAGGAGGGGTATGGTGATGGGGCACTCCTCTATGGTACGCCACCTCTATGAGGGAACTAGATGGTTCCATGAGGCCGAGGGGGTACAAGGGTACTGCCCTTGGGCCTAGAGGAGATGGCATTCTAAGGCACCCTCTTGCAACCTCATTCCCCTACCATGGTGCAAGAAGACCAATCATAGAGAGGGAAAAGGTTGGCAAGACGAGGGGATAACGGAAAAGTGGACACCTCACTAGGTAGACCACCTTATATGGATGGAATGGGCCACATGAGGCTAAGAGGGATGGTATATCCGCTCTTTGGCCTAGGGTAGAGGGTTCAAGACACCCCATCAAAGTCACACCTTCCCTTGTTCTCCAATGGTTGTGTCCTCCAAAGATATTTCATATTATATGGCTAAACTAATAATTCTAAATTTACTGATTATGATAGTTTGATTATTGTTGTAAATCTAATTTAATTTACTAATTATAATACTCTGATTATTGTTGTAATCTGATTTTTGGAATCACTGTTGTAAGGAGCTTCTAATCTGTTTTTAGGGTTTAAATCAGGGGAAAGGTATACTCTAAACCCACCTAAATTACATAGAAATTGAGAATTAGGGCAAATTTAGGGCATTCCCAATTAGGGGACATTACACAATCTCCTAAGGGTAAGTGAATGATTTTTATATCACTTATGCGCATCAACACCATGAACAATGAGCATAAAGGAATTGAAGTTAAACTTTCAATTAAGTTCAGTCTAACCATGCACTGCAACTTGCAATCAACAAATCACAAATGGTATGAACATAGAGGCTTCACCATTAATCAACAATAAAATCTTCCATTCAACTAATCAACTCCATGTAAACAAATCTAAACTTTGAGAAGTAGAAACCATGCAATATGGTGAAACTCGTACAAAGATCCACCATATCTTCAATGAAATCATATGTTTATTCCAGCATAGCCTTGGCAACAATCTCGTCTTCTCCTTCTACTACTATATTAACTCCCAACTATCAACTATTCTCTTAATCTATTCACTATTAACCTTTGCAAATGAGAAGACAATGCCTTATATAGACATCTCAATTACGATTCAAAGGCCAAGATTGATTTGAAATCAATGGTCGAGATAATTCAAAGAAAAGTGAAAACCCTAATTAGGGTTAGTTACAAGTACAACTAACACCTCCTTGACCAATGAGATCATTACAACATTTTGGACACGTCCATCTTTGAATTCAGACCAGTGAGAAATGAGGTTAGGTACATTTAATTTAGTTCCTTCCACCTGTATAGTTGTCCTCGTAGGATGAGTCAGATACATTGAATTGTATATGTTGACTTGGCATCTCCTGATTGGTTGATGATGAATGGGTGCCATCTTAGCATGCATATCTTGTAAATTTTACCCTTCGTCACAAAGAAGTCCTTGTATTTCGAGCAATAACTCTTGATACTCAACATTTCCAATTGCTTGACTGATTGAGATGGTTCATATTCCCAAATTGCATCATCTTCTAACTTTGAATAGCTCTTTTGAAACTATCTGTTCGAGATGCATTCCTTGCTATTCATCTTCCTCTTTCATCATCTTCATGATGTCAATGCTTGATCTTCATG
Source organism: Cryptomeria japonica (assembly GCF_030272615.1). Lineage (NCBI taxonomy): Eukaryota > Viridiplantae > Streptophyta > Pinopsida > Cupressales > Cupressaceae > Cryptomeria > Cryptomeria japonica. Next base: position 497,227,937 of record NC_081414.1, read on the forward strand.
TGTGATGATTGCAAGTGTATCCTCATCCACATTTGCAATGCTCTTCTCTTGTCATCACTTATGCATGATGTCCTTGACCAAGATTGCTTCCTTGTCATTTTGACCTTGATCTTGGATTTCCGAAATAAATTCAAGAATGTTGTAACATCTTCCATTTGCAATGTAACTCTTGTTGCAATGTCTTGAACCTTCTTTTGAGTCCCTTTTCGAATGTGTTGAGCTTTTATCCTCCTCGTGTTGTAGTGCAAGCCTTGAGTGTTGTGACCTTGTTGAACACTTGAATCTTGATGTTATCCTTTGTTTTACTCACTCCATCCCTTGCATATATCACCTAAAAAACAGTAAACAAAATGAATCATAATGAAAACCTTATGTTAATGAAATGTAAAACTAAAATAAAAGTTTAAGATTCATCATCAATTCATTTTGAAGAATATGAAGGGATTATCATGTGAATCACTCTTGAATAAAGATTAAACAGCGGCACCAATGACTTGTAAATCCGTTTCATAAGCCCTTTAAAATCTGGAAATGATCCTTTTTAAGATCTGGAAATGTCTGATCTGCTTGTGATTAATGCTGGCAATCCTCCTCACATGACTATCTTCTTACAGTTTTGATCACTAATACCTTTGCGCTCATGAATGTTTGATTGGATTCATGCCTTGCATCTTTCAAAATCACCCACACAATGGCTGATGAAGTTCGATCTTCTCCTCTTTCACAGGTCTGGTTTTTTATTTCTGCTTTGAATGAATATGAATTGAATGCCTTTCTACCTTTCATTTATATGGATTGCAATTGACCTTTAAAGAGGTCGGCCTCCTCATTGCACACATGTTTTATTTAAATTTCTTCTCTCATGATTTAATCTTTTCACATCTCAGCGGACCTAAAGGAGATTAAACCTCCCATATGCTTTGCACTTTGTTCACACATGTTTTTTTATAAATTGCTCATCATGTGTTAACCTCTAGCCAGCCGACTTCAACAATGAATACACCCCTTAGGCAATTTTGAAGGGGCATTAAGGATAAGTGATAAGCGCATTTGGGGTGTGTTCAAGGACAATGTATGTAATGTCCCCACTTTGAAATATAATTTAATAATATATAATAACAATAAAATTAAAATACAAAAGAACAAATATTAAAATTAAATTAAAATATAAAAGAATATAATTAAATTTGATTAATGTTAATGAATGGTCAAAAGGCATGAAATGATAAGTTGTGACTCCCCCAAATATGAGGTATAAGAGGGAGAAGAGAACTCATTTAAATGGGGAATAATTTGGGAATCAGAAGTGCAGATCTGATTTATTAAGAAGTGCAGCTCTGATTGTCAAAGGTTGTGTCCCTTTCAAAGGGCAGAAATAATGAAGAGTTGCACTCTTTCAAAGGGTTGCTAATGGTGAAAGAGTGTGTCTCTTGCCAAAGGTCATACATGATGAAGAGGTGTGACCTCTCCCTCACATTGAGAGATATAAAGGAAAGGAATCAAAAGCATCCAGTGACATCACCATGGATCAGATCAGATCAGAACTGCTATTAAGTTGCAGGCAGTAACATCCTTGTTCTTGGTGGTATGCATGGGGATGTGCTTAATATGTATGCTTAATATATGAAGCCTAATGATGTTCTTATGTAGAATTCAATAGTAATATTAATATAGACTGCAATATGTATGATAGTCATACTTAATTTCATATACATTCATAGTACAACAAGATATTGACATATTTACAGTCCCAAGCTCTTAACCAATTCTAATTCCTTTTTCCTGAGGAGTGATGTGATGCTGTTAGGGAGAGGAAGAGTAAAACCATCTCATGATAGATGAGCCCCAAGGGTGAAAGAACTCATGATCCTGAAATCTAGGCTACAGGCCCCAAGGGTGAATGGTTTGAGGTTCCGGTAATCTGGGCTGCATTAAGGAGATGGTATCATCGTGCCCTAGACAAGTCAGTCTCCCATCCAGGATTAGAAATTAGAAGGGGATTAAGATTAGGCCTGAATAAGGACAATGCCTAACTGTACTATGAGCAACCTTAGTCGTTAATTTGTAACTACTGTAACATGGTAGGTAGTAATGTATGTTTCCCTTTGGGAATTGACAGCCTATAAATAGGGGACATTATAGTGTGATGGCGGGATTTTCATATGCACAAGGAATAGCAAGTCAGCTTTATATGTTCCCTTGTATGTTTCACTCAAAACAGGTCGGCTGGGTATAAGTCATGATCTTTTTACATCGCTTGAGAGGTATAAATGAAAGATCAAAATACCCCATTCCTCACTTCGCCCAATTCACTCATGTCTTGATTTAATTCTGCTCTGTGGAATAGGACTTGATCTGTTGTTGATGTGAATTGAATTGTTGCATTTGATGTTGGTGAAATAAAATCCAACCTCACTTTATAGCGTTCCAATGTTCAATTACCCCCACTTTGTCTAGCCGACCTAGATATACTCCTCCCTAGTGGTATTAAGAAGGGGTCAAGGACAAAGATGAGTGCTAGGAGATGCATTCCAAGGATAGGTGCATGCTGATTCATGTGTTTCATGGATACATGAGCACTAATTCGAGGTGAGCTTGGATAGATGATGATAGTAACTAAGAAGGGTAGTAGTTAGGTGATGCTAGGGATAAGTGTTGAGCGCACTTTAGGTGTCTTCATGGACTATGCAGAGCGCTAATTTCATATGCACAAGGAATAGTGGGTGCTAATCCATGGGGGTATTGGAATTGAGGGCGCCAAGACAAAGTTCCTAAGGATACATGAGCACTAGGATTGGTAGTTCAAGAAATATAGAGCGCTTGGATTGATGTGCCAAGGAATTGAAGGCGCTAGGATTGATATGTCAAGGAATTTCCAAAGTGAAAATCACTAGGATGAGCACAAATGAGACCTTGATAAGACTAGGCAACCTTGAGGGTACCTTAAGGACAAGGACAAGAGGTTGAACGGGATTTCTAGGTGAGCAAGGACAATTTGCAAGGTGTGATCCCCTTATAAAGTAGGGACAAGTCAATGTTGGATGGAGACCTTGTGAAAATCCCTAAGTGCAAGTGTTAAATGAGGAAAAGCTTGTACAAATGCACTTGTTCATGAATTAAGGATGGGCGCAAATGAGATAGTGCTAGGGACAAATGAATGAGTGCAAATTAGGGGTATGCAAGGACTAAGGACTAGCATGAGCGAACCTCCCTATTACACAAGGACAAAATGTTGAGTGCAAGTGAGGGTCAATCAAGGACAAAAAATGCATTCCACTCTTCAACCTAGGATTGAATTCCAACCTTTAAATTCCCAAACTTAGACAAGGATTTTCATCATTTTCCCCTCACTTCATCCTACAAGGATTTTCATCATTTTCAGCAATGCTGGATGGAGACCTTTGAAAAAATCCCTAAGTGCAAGTGTTAAATGAGGAAAATCTTGTACAAATCACTTCTTCATGAATTAAGGATGGGCGCAAATGAGATAGTGCTAGGGACAAATGAATGAGTGCAAATTAGGGGTATGCAAGGACTAAGGACTAGCATGAGCGAACCTCCCTATTACACAAGGACTAAATGTTGAGTGCAAGTGAGGGTCAATCAAGGACAAAAAATGCATTCCACTCTTCAACCTAGGATTGAATTCCAACCTTAGACAAGGATTTTCATCATTTTCCCCTCACTTCATCTTGTCAAGGTCAGAAAATCCGACCTTTACAAGGAATTTTCCTTGTCAAGACATTGTATCCTCATATATTTCATCATTTCTCATCACTTAGAAATCTCAAATCCACTTGACATCTTTGCAACATTTTTGCACTTTGACAACTATGACAACATTTGGCAACATTGACAACTTTTGACAACATTTGCAAGACTTTACAAATTTTAGCAATTTGAACTCAATTCTCCATCTAACACCTATTCATGAGTCTCGGACTCAAAAGTTCAGTTCTTGACTTGACTTACCTATTTAAGGACAAACTTTGCATTCTTACACAATTCCCAGGATTGATCAACAAGAAGCCAAGGAAACCCCTCTTACCAACAAAGGCTAAAAGACAACGATACTATTGCCAAGCTAAAACTAAGCACAAACAACTAAACTAGAAAGCAAAAAAAGTGGGGGTCCTCAGTTGCAATGGGGCGATGTGTGAAAACGTTACAACAAATACAAGGTAGAACTTCAAAAACTCTTCACTGATCATGACAAACAAGATGCAATGAGGGCTGAGTTCATGGGTTTTGCATGCTCCAATGACTGTGGTCTTGATGCTCTTTGAGACAACTATATGGTCAATGTTCATAGTTGGTTGTACCTCCCATGGTAAAACATACACACACCTACAACCTCTTGCGATCAAAATTTTATCGCAAGTTTATTAAAAAATATCTTTTATCTTTTTAGTTTTATTTATATTTTAATTTTTAAAATTTTTTTTTTTTATTTTTTAACTCTTAACTCTCTAATTTTGTCTTAATAGGTTGCTAGTTCATTTGCCTCTAGGAGGAATTGGAGCACATAGTCCTTCATCCACTCAATAAAATGCAAAGACTACACTCAGCAAAGGCAAAGGACTTGGTGTATGTGCATTCAAACTTGCAGCTTCTTACACACAAACAAAGTGGCTACAAAGAAGGGGAGACAAAGAAGTAGGAAATTGAGCTAGAGAGTATAGACTTGGATGCTTCCACCACCCACTTTGCTCCACTTGATGTTGATGATGGCTATGAGCCACTTAAAGAGCTTGACAGTGCTAGTGGTAGTGCTAATGCTAGTGCCAATAACACTATTTGTGGTTCTTCTCAAGGTTCTTCTAGTTTACCTCAACATAGATAATCTAATATGGATGATGATGATATTTTTGATAACCTGTTTAATATTTGATCAATGATGGCTGATTGTAGACATTTGACATTATTATTTTTTAACTTTAAAGTTTAATGTGTATCATGACATTCAAGTTTGACTAATATTTGACTATTGATATGGTGGTGTAATTCACTATGTTATTTGACTATAATATGGTGGTGTATTTTGAACTTAATTACTGCTGCAAATATGTATATATTACTAATTATTATATGTTTTTGTATGGACGAACCCAACCGCAAAAAATTTTGACCAAACCCACAAACCGAACCTTTGAACCCAAACCCAAACTGGTAATTCAGCTATAAACATCACTATAAGGCTTTATAGGGGGTTATTTGTGCTCATGTAGATTTCATAATAAGCATAGTTGTATTTTATTGGTGGAGAAATTTTCCAATGTACATAGCATCAATGTATTGTTTATCTTCATCTCTTAAGCACTTTCAAGTTTGAACAACACCTCTAATTAGCCTATGGCATTTTCGTTGTTGTCACCCACCTACAAAATGCTATTTTTGCACTTATTTTATATATATATATATATATGTGTGTGTGTGTGTGTGTGTGTGTAATACAAAGGCTCCAGCTATGGCTCCCAGCGGTTTAAGAAGAGTCCTCTTCTACCCAATAAATGAAATGTTTAATTTCAACAAAGAAAGGTGAGGGAACGTGTTTGCTTGAGATAAAAATTCAACCAGAAACATAAAATAATATAAATGCTGTGCTTAAGCATACCAGATCCTTTGGTTGGCTTTGGTTGCTCATACTCAGCAATTGTTTGCTTGAAATAAAAATTCAACGAGAAACATAAAATAATATAAATGCTGTGCTTAAGCATACCAGATCCTTTGGTTGGCTTTGGTTGTTCATACTCAGCTATCACACCATAGATGTTAACTTTTGTATTAACAGAAATCATGGCAGATACAATTGGCATGTACTCGTATTGTTTGTCATCCATTTGTCCACACACCAGAAACACACAAACACTTGCCTACAAAATTACATTGCATAACTTTATGATTAGTATCAAAATTTCCATTTGCGTAAAGAATATGTAATGGTGAACAATAGAAATAATTAGGCAAAGCATAAAACCAAAAACAGTCTAAAAACAAATAAAAGCAACACTAAAGCTATAAATAAATAATATACTTATTACAGTAAGATACCCCAATTTGGAAACTTTATGACTAATAAAGAAAGAAATAAGACCCTAATTGTAATGTCCCCATTTCTCTAGTTGCTATTCAGATGCATAGATTTGCATGTCATCCATCTCTGTTGGCAAATTCACATGTCATCCATCTCCGTTGGCAAATTCACAGTGTAAGGGGATGATTGGTTAGCCAAAGGGGACCAATACTTAGTCAAATTTTGCTTTGGTGAACCATTTATAATAAAACTTTGTAATATTATGTTATAAAGTTACTTTTTCTAAATTTAGAAAAAGTTAATAAAAAGTAACTTATATTATCTCGGAATAAATAACTTATATTAAAAAGTTACATGGCACATTTCCCTAGGTGATAAATTCTTTTAAAAGGGTGGTCAATTATTCATGAGGAAGCAACCCTCAAGGTGGGCGTAGCATTATGAGGGGAAAAGATTCCATTGGAATCTTTAAAAGATTCGAATTAGGGCAAAGCCATAAAGGAGACTTGTACATGCATTTTTGCTCATTGTGTTTTATGATTTTTGGGCATAACTTCTTTGCAGGTCTGCAACGTACATTGCAGGTTTCTAGTGTGGAAATTGGAGATGAAGACCTCCGTTTCTGGGTGCAAGGACGAAAACCCTTTCACATTCTATCAATTTTAGAATGTATCAACAGAAAAAATCTGAGACTTGTATCAACAGAAAAAATCCTTTTGTGTTCTTAACTCGTGTGATTTCATTGGTGAAAATTTCGAAAAAATTGGAGTTGACTATTACACAAAAAGACAAGAAAGTGATTAAAAAAAGGCATTTTTTGATCATTTAACAGTTTAGACTGATACATTTAATAATTTCCAACTTCAAAAAATGACAACCAGGCCCTAAAAATGTAGAATTAACCCTACTTTCATGTCTAAACCTTAGAATCATTGCAGTTTAAATGGTTTTGAGTTGATGAGGCTCAAGGCTTGAATATCACACCGTGCTTTATTGAATAGCCAAGCAAATAAATTATCCAACTAGAAAATATGCATTGAAACACTAAAACTAGCTGACCCGGTGATGGAAGGATTGGACCTAATCAAAAGCAAAGCCACCCCAGCCCTATGAATGGTAAACTCCTGATAACCTTTCTTAACTCCATGAACCCGCTGCATAGGGCACCAGCTCAAAGCCACATTTTGTTGTGCAAGAAAATGTGCATGTACTATATCGTTGAGTAAAGGAAGCAAGTTACGTGAATGGAACCCTATATTAGTACTAAATATACAATTCAGTTGACCAACTTCTCAACTATCCACGATTGGAAGAGTTTAATATTATCTAAATAGTTAGAAATAAATAGATAAACCATCCAGAGTTGGAATTCTGTCGGAGTTGGCAAACTAGGGCTCAAAGAAAGTGAAGAAACAGTTAAATGTGGGACGCCTTGCAACTCATCCATTTGAATTTTACTTCAAAAAAGTTCGAATTCTAAACTCAATTCAGAACAATAAATTAAAAGGGCAACATGTTGACAACACGTATATACTCAACTGATTTCCTCGAATCGCCCAATTCGCTTTAGTCCCAAGTCAACTTCAACTCACTCTGCGGTCTAAGAAAGTTGATCAAGAATGATAAAGCCACGACAAATAGAAGCCAAAATTGTTAAGAATTCAGTAATGGACGAAAGTACTCGGAATGCAGGTTAGGCGTACTGTTTACTACTGATGACATGCAAGATGACGAACTTTTTAAAAGGACCGAGAATCAAGATGGTGATATTTATGTAATTTGATTTTTTTTTAATTTAAAAATTTGTGTAAAAGGTTTTTGTAGGGGAAGGGGCCAATGATTCGTTTCTAAATATTTTTTATATTTTAATTAATAAAAAAATTTAAACATGTTAATAATTTTAGGCTAATGCATCAATAGATGTATACAAGTGAAGGTGTATTTGACCAATGAAATTAATCAACTATACATACAATTGTATTTATAATACAAAACAATTTGCACTAAATATTCATTTTAACATTTTTTTAAAATCTTTTATTTTAATTATGCAAGTGGTGCAAAACTCAAAACATTGTGTATTTACATATCTATATGCACAATTAATGGTTCCTAGTTTGTCACAATGAGAAAGCCTTTATCAACTTTATGTATCGTTAACGACAGATTCTCCCATACTTTCTCTCACATCTACATATATGAACTCCATTTACTATAAGTACCTACGCAAATAATAAATAGTGTAAGGCTCCCCAAATAAAAATAAAACCACATATAATGCATAATTTGGTCATGTCACCATAGAATTCAGACATAAATGGTAGCTACAAATTCAAATGATTCATTCATCCCCACATATATTCAAATTTCAAACTCAACAACCCAAATCAATACATTCATTTCCACATTCAAATGATTTTATAAAAGGGAAATGTCAACATCATTTTCACTACAAAACAACACAATACGAATTCCACTCAATTTTCTCTGGATATCCTATGCATACAATAGAGCTTCAAAAGGTTATCTCTGCACATTCCTCAAATATCCATGCATCTTCAAGGTGGTACACCCTTATTTCAGTGCCTTATCAATGTAATTTGAAAAGGGCTAACACAAATTAACAATGGCATATATACTTTGCTAAATTCATGTTTTCATAATTCAAACTACTATTTATATATACACAGTGACAAAATATATACAAACATATAAATAAAACTTTTGTTGAAATATTTTTAACAATTGTTACGAATGCAAGGTTATGATTTTAATAGTAGTTGATTTTTTTTTGATTTTTTTTATAATCATATCACAATTATATCTTTCTTTCATCCATATTGTTATTCATATTTTGCTTTCAAACTATGTACACCACCATATAATTTCAATAAATATAAAAAAATAGTTATATGTATGTATGTATAGCCAACTAAACACAGCAGCATGCATTTTCATTTTTTATAATCATATTATAGTTATATCTTTCTCTAATTCATATTAATATTTATGTTTAACTTCCAAACTAAACACAACATTATCCAATTTTGTTTTATATATATATATATATTCATGAGATGGTGTATATATCTTTGTAGTTTCAATTGCCAACTTAACGCAATAGCATACATCTTTACGTTTTTTTGTTGAATTATGTTTAAATTATTGTCGTTCCACATTCCTTGAGGTTAATATAGTAGCATACATTTTCTATAAATTGTGTTAGTATTTGTGTAGTTTCCATTGCCCATAAAACACAACAACATACATATTCATTTTATGCATTCATTGAACTGCATATATATTACTACTCATGAATCTATTTTGCTCCACTATTTGTGTCTTTCTTGCATCATTGTATGTCCACCATTTAGGAAAAAGTGCAGTCCACCAGGTAATAGAGATTCGTCGTGCTCCCAAAAATATTTTTTCAACTTTCAAGGAATGAAAGATAACAAAGTTCTAATGTCGAATCCAATTCGGTAACTCAAACCATAATGTATAGATATGCATAATGTGTCTTGGAAAAGTAGGATTAAGGATAAATTAGGATAAAATAATAAAGGGCACACCTGAATTTAAAGGGCCCAAATAAGAGTGTGATGATGTAATAAAGTGGAATAAGACCCATAATATTAATTTAAATCAATAAAGGTTCTACAATGCATAGATGAAAGGGAAATACTAAAATAGGCGTTAGGAGAGTGTGAAATTGGAGACACTAATAAAGGTGTACAATTTACGATGCTACATTTAGCCCCCACTTTAGCGGAGTATGATCTTATAATCATGCTCTTAGTAAATTAGAAATGAAGAGATAGAGCATTTTAGAGCAAGGTAAACTAGGGATAGGCTAATATTGATGGATGACCAAGTCCCCAAGCATAGGATCCTATCAATCCATGCAAGTAGCCTTCACGTATAAAAAAAACAAACAACATTAGTACAAAAACACAAATCTCCATGTTAACTAGTTGAAGAGACCTTGATAATCAAAATGTCTCTACCACTAATATCATTATTGGCATGTTATTGCAAGAGCACAAGTGGACTTATAAAAAGAACAAGGTCATACACCAATTGAAAGTACAAGAAACCATGATCCAACACTAGCAAAGTGTGTTATGCTATGGGTTCATGGAAGAGAAAGAAGGAACATGGATTCCAGGGGCTAGCAAATTGTGTTATGTCAGGTGATCCATGTAGGAAGGAAGAGTTATAATAGTCTAGCAAGTTGTGCTATGCTAGTTCCATTCATCTTGCTAAAATATCGTCTAGTTTTAGGACTTAAGCAACTCATATAAGAGTTAGGTCAAGTTTTGAGCATGCAACAACCTGTATAAGACATATAATAAAAAAATGATGTCTGGTTTCGAGAATGAAAACATCGCGTATAAGAGTTAGGTTTAGTTTTGGGAATTTACACCCTGTATAAGACATGCAATAAGGACAACCAAGTAAGTCATTATGCAAGGAAATCCACAACTTGAATTGTAAAATATGCTACAAGGAGGCCATAATGTATGCTCCCCCCTTAAGATGTCAACATGAGACTACTTTGACATCTTAAGGAAGATAGAAATGAGGATAAACACCTTTAGGCAACGATGTACAAAATTCCAAGCTAAAGAGACATGACTCTTATAAGCAAGGAAAAGATAGTTGTAAAGGAGATCATTTTCAACAAGTGTAAAGGGATCCTTTTGAGAGATATAAGGAGGAATATATCTTTATCCAAAAACATCTACTTCCAAAAATAAAGGGGAGCTTGGATAAAGATAAAATCTTTGAAAATGCAAAGGAAGGCAAGAATACACGCCTTCTCCCATGTTTAGGAAAAAGTGGATTCTTAGTGAATGATTGCACTATTTCACTAAGGAGAGATTGCTCATAATAAATCCATTATTTCAACAAAGAATAGGTCTTAAACAAGGAACACATGTGTACTCTCATGAAAGATAATTTTATGCAAGAAATGACATCAAATGAAAGATGAAACTCAACAAAGGAAGGTGTATCTTTGGAAAAAGAGAGAGAATTGAAATATTTTCCTTGCCCCCCAAGCATGGAGACAAGGACACAAAAGAGAAATTATTTATAAAAGAAACACTCTTCTTTAATAAATAAAAAGATCATCATCAGGGATTCATATTCCTTACCAGAGGGATGGGATCCTCAACAATGACATGCACATCCGCAATATAGAAGGGTTCATTATTAAAGATACCACTCAACAAAGAGGAGGATTTGATGAATTATAGACTTCCAACACTAAGTAAGAGGTCTCTTATGAGGCAAAGATAAGATCTTCATCAAGGATACTTGTTCCAATAAGAGGGAGGAGATCCTCTATAGGAATATACACCTCCACAATCAATAAGAGGTCCTTATAGAAGACACTACTTCACATAGGGAAAATTTAATATTAAGAAGGACAGATGTTTGAATATAATTCTTGGCCCCCAACATAGAGACAAGAGGAGATACAAAATATTCTATTATATTGCTACCAAAGAGTGGTTGTACACAAAATTGTATTACCATGAATGACAATGAACCCCCAATGGGTAAGTGTTATTTAAATATATGAGATATTGGATGAATAATTTGAATATGAACATGTTAAATTCTCTACAATCTATTAAACTAAAACCATACATAAGATGATAAGCATTTGAACATCTTGATCAACAAAGTAGTCTCTAGGAGAAGAATAGGCCTTTAAGTCATGTTCCTCTTGCACACAAAATTCCTCATAAATAAAAGAAACCTTATGAGAGGAACCAATATAATTCATTAGGGCCTCATTAGAATGAATAGAAGGTAAAGCCTCATAAATGGGATTGTCAATCCTATTAACTGCTTGGGAAGCTTCATAAAGGGGCTTGTCGATCATCACAATTTTCTTATGAGTGTTGAGAGATGTAGAGGATGATCTAATTGAGTAGTTATTTAATATATCATAGTCATCACTACTAAATATGGCATTCACATTGAGAGATGACCTTTTTAGATGCTTTGGTGGGCTTATATCCAAGCTCAAATGAGGTTTCACGTATGTTGTTTTCTAAAGGAACTCTAATCCCTTGTTCACTTGCACCACAACCATTGTCAATGTATCCACTTTTAGCTAATATGTGAAAACTTGGACCATAAAGGGATGCAATATTGAAAAGAGATGGTGGGACCTTATAGGTTTCAATGTCATAATTAGATGAAGTAGAAGAAGATTTTGAAGAATTTTTTGAATTAGAAACGGCCACAAAATTGTTACTAATTTGTTTAGGAAAATTTAATTTCTTCTTAGATTCTACCATATCATCATTCCTTTTAGTCTTAGGCTCTATTGGGGGGACTTTATATTCTTCTATAAAAGAAGGTGTAAGATAGGACCCCCAATCGTCTTCTACGGGTACCTCTTCGAGTAAAGAAGTATCTTTAGGAGGAGATAGTATTTCAACTTGAGTAGTAGAGGAATTAGAAGAATGTGAAGAATATTTAGAATCAGATGAAGTTTGCAAATAAACTTGTAGATTAGTATCAACATGCAAAGTATACATTTTATTGTTATAAATAAATTTGACTTGACGATAAAGAGCGGAATGAACATCTTACATATTATGAATCAAAGGTCTCCCTAGAAGAAGGTTGTAAGTAAGTTTATCGGGCATGACTTGGATAGGTGTAGGTTAAATAACAGGTCCTCCCTTAGTAGGAAAGGTTATAGTACCTAAGGATGCTCTAGCATGAATAGAAAGAGATTCAAGTTGAATAAGAGAAGTGTCCACATTAATCTTATGCAACAAATCAATGCTACATACATTAAGACCAGATACATTGTCCAACAAGTTTCATATTATAGCATTACCATTAATAAGGACAACTATCACAAGAGGATCATATTGATTTTGAATCTCCTTAAAAGGTAATTCATCTTAAGAGAACACAATTTGAGCTTTAAGTGCTTTCATAGAATCAATCAAAGAAGTCATATTATTAGGTGCCACTGTAGCTAGGACATCTAAGTTCTTTAAAGCATCTTGTAACATTCCATAATGTGTAGATGAAGTTTGAATCAAATCCAAAAGAGACATCTTGGCAATAGTGGCTTTAAGTTATTCAATAAGGTCACACTCTTTGCCAAGATGTTGTGACAAATGAGGTGTTGGTGGAAGTATTGGTTGAGAAGTAGGAAGAGAAGAAGGGATAACTATAGGAGGATTAAGTTGCCTATTGCTTTGATTAAGTAAAAGCAGGTTTTTGAAAGGAACCCAAACCTTTTACAAAGCAGGATATATCATAAGAACTAGAAAAATTTGTGCCTGATCACTTCAAAAACTAAAATAGATCCCAACCGAACAAAAAGGGATCACAACCCACATTACATAACATTACATAAAAAACCAGAAAAAGGCAGCATTTGGAAAGCAGAATGACAACAAAAAGACAGAAAATGAGACCACTGTCGAGACAGAGACAGAGACAGCTATATATTTTTCATGATATCCTCAGCATGGACAACCATCTATTTCATGTTGTCTGCCAATGTCTTTAACTCCTCCAGCTCACAACCTTTGATGTCGCCCTTGGTCCTAGTATTGGCTCTGGTCCTCTTCTCATGACCTTTTTTGTCTGGTTGTTCCTCGTCAACATCCTTCTCCGTGTTGTTCTCAAATCTATTGATCAAGATGTTCATGTTATCCACCGAAGCTTTGAGGATCTGGAAGTTTTGTTCTGCAATCTTCTTAATAGTGAGTTCCATCTTATCAATTCTGCTACCCGGATTGTTCATAGCAGTTTCCATCCCTTTCACCTCCTTGTTTTCTTCCATCTCTTTAACCTTTTTTTCAGTGGCAATAATTTTACCCACCATGATTTCAATGGCTTCCGAATTATTAATTGCAACTACCAATTCTTTAACATTTTCCATCAGGGGTTTCGTGCCTCTTTTGACATTCATCATATCTTTCTTCAAGTTGTTTCTTTCCTTCACCATTGTACCAACGGTCTCACAGAAGCCCTTTATAGTCGCAATTTCACCAACACAATCACTAAGCTTACCACTTTTGTCCTCTTGCTCCTCTTTTTGCATACCTTGGGTGTTCAAACCCTCAATGTTTCCCGTGACGAGGTTCTCCCCCCCCCTCCTTATCTTGTCCCTCATATTTTTTATTCTCCTTCGCCTCCTCTTCAGAATCAATCAGGATTTGGCTAATATATTTATTGCTTTCCTTGTTGGTCTTCTTCCTCTGCATTTGCTTTCCAATAAATTTCCCTTCTTTTTTTTTAATAAATTTCCCTTCAAAGGATTCGGCCTCAGACTCTGAAATATCTGAATCCACCACAATCCTTTTCCTCTTAGCCTTATTCCTACCTTTTTTGCTAGTCTCCTTTGAATCGCTCTCAATCTTTGAATCAAAGTTAAAGCCACTGGCTTCACTCTTCATATCCTCATCTCTTGCATATTTGCCTTTAATAGGTTTTTTAATGCACCTCCCTTTAAGCACTTTATAGACAAGAGCCATAAGACCCTAGTGAATGGCATGGTCACCTTTGGGATCTTTCTGAATCTCCTTGATAGTATGGTCCATGGAGCAAGCTAGATAATATGGCAGGATCACCTTTTCCCCATGGCAGAAACGGTTGAGAAAAACAAAATGGTAACCATAGACTCTAGTAAACCTACCATCCAAAGTAATATAGGCGATAGTAGCGAATAAAACAAACCTTCATGGCCTGCATATCCATTTTGGGGAATGATAGGAATTGTCGACTTTCACCATCTTCTTCCTCTCATCATCCATGACAGGGAATTTGTCCGCTACTTTATTAGAGATGTTGCGGTCCCTATAAAATTCCATGCCCTCAGTTATCATCCCCGTAGCTTCAACAATAATCTCCTCATCTACAGTCATCATCTGGGACCCGACCAGGATTTTGCCATTCTTCCTGTTCTTAATAAAATGTTTGGTAACCGCAAGATCTTTCCCACTAAACCTCTCCATAAACACACTCAAACCCCCCTCCTAAAGGATATCCCACACTTCCCTGTTCTTCCTCCATTTCGAGCAAGAGGTAGGTTCGAACCTTTTTTTATTTCCTCCCATTTTTCCTTCGCTATCCATGAATTTCCTTCTCTAGACTCCAAATCTTCTTCTCTGGTTTCTGTGGATGCCTTGAAAAAAAGCCTAGAATCCATGCCAAACAATAATGAAAAGACACTTGAATAAATACTCATTACCTCCATAATAAGCTTGCTTCGAAATAAGAGGAGGAGGCATTTAGAAATTATAGTTGGTGGTGCCACGTTGCCTTGTTTGGATATGGTCCAGATCGAGCAGAGATTTCACTTCACATGCGAGCTCACTCTCACCATAAGTGGTAATAATATATTTCGTTTGGCAAGCCAAGTTGGCAACCCAGTTTGCACATGAATTTGCTTCCCTATACACATGTGTGAAAACACACATTTCAAATTCCTCACTAATTTTCTTAGCCTCTTTGATAGCATTGCTTATTGACCAAGAAGGTGGGAACTTCTTATTCAAAAAATTGATTATATTCAATGAATATCCTTCGCACCAGACTCTAGTGCAATTGGCTTCCTTAGCCAGCATCATCCCATGGTATACAGCCATAGCCTCAGCTACATGATTTGTCTGATTTCCTATGGGTATACATTTTATAATTTTGCATTTTCCCCATTCGTCCCTAAGGACCACCCCACATCCTGCTATCCCAGGATTACCCTTTGATGCACCATCAAAGTTTATTTTCATCCATCTGTTGGGCGGACTTACCCATATCACACCCTCTCTAGGATCATTCTGAGAGTGTTCACGACCTTTAAATCTCCACTTCTTGAAGATTGATTGATCATCCTTGTCTTGAGGATTAGCAATACCACCTATTATATTCATATTTTCCACTATATTTCTTTTAATTTTCTCAAACACAATTTGAGCCTTAGACACCTTCTCTCTAAAGACTCTTTCGTTTCTCTCTTTCCATATACCCCACCACATATGGGGTAAAGCTAATTTCCACAACAAAGTAGTAAATTTGTTCCTTGAAGGATGATGCCAAGAATTAAAAACCTCTTGAACTGACTCTGGGAAACTCCAACTAATTTTGAAATGATTCAGACATCTTCCCCAGACATCAGTAGAAAAAGGGTAGTGAAAGAACAGATGGTTGATGGCCTCCTCACTCTACATGCAAAGAAAACAAACACCAGGCATACACATACCTCTTTTTCTAAGGTTCTCAATAGTTAGAATTTTATCTTGAAGGTTTGTCTAGAAAAAATATTAATCTTAGGGGTAAGGCCTTTCACCCAGGCCTTAGCCCAGCAAGGACTCTCCATTTAAGAATACTTATGATAATAAAGAGAAGCCACAGTGAATTTACCATTTGTTGTGAGTTTCCAAATTAATTGATCTTCCTCTTCCACCACAACCATAGAGTTCATAATTTTGTTCAGACTTCCCAAGGACTGATCCACCTGAGACAAATCCTTCCACTGTCCATTTTGCCAGTAATCACCCACCATTGATCCATATCTTTCCTTGCACTGGTTCTGGAATCTGCTCCACTGTGGACTTTCAATCAAAGGGGACGCGAGCAGCTAGGAGTCTTCCCATAATTTGATAAGGTTCCCTTTCCCCATCTTCCATTTTGTACCTCTGACAATTAAATCTCTTGTTCTAGAGACATTTTTTCAGATATTGGAGCCAATTGGGATATCTTCCGCTTTGAGGAAACTTTGAAGAGTGGGACATTGCCTTTTATACTTACTGTCCCATATCAGTTTCCATTCTCCCTGGTTTTTATACCCTCTCCAGATCTGCTTGGCCAAAAGGTATTCATTCATGCCTCTTATTCTTCTAAGACCCAGACCTCCCTTTCTTATTGTCTTACAGACCTTGTCCCACGCAATCAGATTCATTCTCTTCTTCTCCTCAACCCCTGTCCACAAAAAAGTTCTTTAGATATTTTCAATAGCCTCCACATACTTGGCAGGAATTCTGAAAAGGCTAATGGCATAAAGAGGGATACTTTGAAGAGTTGATTTCAACAATTGAACCTTACCAGCTTGGCTAAGAAGAGAGCCCTTCCAGCCAGCTAGCTTCTTATGGAATTCATCCACCAAAGTTCCCCAAAAAGTGTCAGGAGGATCATGGCATAAGGGAAGCCCCAAGTAAGACGCAAGAAGACTCCCCAATTGACATCCCAAGATATTACTTATTTTAATTTTTCTTCTCTTCGGAGTGTTGATAAAATAAACAAAGCTTTTAGACCAATTAATAAGTTGCCCAGTAGCAGATCCATAACTATCCAGAGCTTTCTTTAAACTTCTAGAGTCCTGCACTGTAGCCTTCCCCATAATTATAGAGTCATCCACAAACTGTTGGTGGGAGCAGACGATCCGCTGAAGATGGTTTCAAACCACAAAACTCCCCCTTCTCAACCAACTTCCCTATACCTCTCCCCAGACATTTCGCCATGATAATAAAAATAACCAGAGAAAGAGGATCTCCTTGTCTGAGTCCCCTTGAGGACTTGAACAAAGGGGAGGGAGATCCATTAATTAAAATAGAAAAAAGAAGTTGAAGAAACTAATTGCCTTATAAGACTAATACTTCTAGAACAAAAACCAAAAGTTGAGAGAACTTCCATCATTAAATCCCAATCCACTCTATCGTAGGCTTTAGACAAGTCTAGCTTCAGAAGAAAGCCTTCCTTTTTAGAATTAGACAAAGAATGAATGTTTTCATGGACTGAGATTATTGAATCCAAGATTGGTCTACTAGGGACAAAACCACTTTGCTGAGGAGAAATGATAGAAGGAAGCAACTTAAGGATTCTCGAGGTTAGAACCTTGGAGATAATCTTGTAAAGAGAGTTGCAAAGACTTATAGGTCTGAAAAGGTCCATGGAATTAGCTCCCACCTTTTTGGGAATAAAAGCAATAAAAGTGTCATTTATCTCTTTCAAAATTCTTCTAGCACCCAAAAACTCTTTCACAGTTCTGGACACATCATCTCCAATAATATGCCAATACATTTGAAAAAAGGACATGGGGAAACCATCCGAGCCTGGCACCTTATTTCCTTCAAAGGAATTGACAGCTTTCAGAATATCATCATTGGAAAGGATAGCAATCAGGTGAGAATTTTGATCAGCCTCCAGGATTGTAGGGATACAATCCATAAGGTTCTTTTGGGCCTGCTTATCCAAATTTTGATCCCTAGCAAGTAGATTGGAGAAGAACTCCATTGCAGCCCTACTCATAGATTCTTCTTCTTCAACTCTTCTGCCATTCACTTTAATTTGTGATATTTTGTTGATGGCCTTATGTTTTAGTGTGGACATATGGAAGTATTTAGTGTTTCTGTCTCCTTCCTTCGACCATGCATTTCTTGACCTTCATTTCTAGAAGGTTTCTTCTTTTGCTATTATGTCATGATATTTCATAAGGATTACATCTTCAACATCTCTTGAAGTATTAGTATATCCATTATTTTGAATCTCATCCTGAATATCTTTTAGCTCTAAGAGAATAGTAGCTTTCGACGCAAAGATATTCCCAAAGCATTCCTTATTCCACCTCTTGACATTTTCTTTAACAAACTTCAACTTTTTGACCACTTTGTACATGACGTTCCCTTCAATACTAACCTGCCACCATTCCTTGATCTTGCTTTCCATATCTGGGTGTTTAGTCCACATTCTCTCAAATCTATAAGGGAAATGTCTCCTTCTATTCTTAGCCTCTACCATAAAGGATATGGGATAGTGATCTGATCCTGCCCTTATATGAGTAGACAAAGAACAAAAGTAAAGATTAAACCAATCTAGGGAGATAAGAGCTCTATCAAGTCTTACTTGAATTAAATCCTTGCCGCTCCTTCTATTAGTCTAGGTAAATTTAACTCCTTGAAACTCCAAGTCATGGAGAGCATTATTATTGATAAATTCCATTAAGTCCACTCTACTATCCAGATTAGTTTGGCTCCCTCCCTTTTTCTCATTTTCCTTCAAAGGGGTGTTGAAGTGCCCCATAATCACCCAACTATCTTCAACAAACCTACTTCTTAATAAAGTAATTTTATTCCAAAAATCACTTCTGCCAGTCTTAGTATTAGGAGCATACAAATTAGTTAAGACCCATGAAGTGCTATCTTTCAGGTGCTTAAATTTGATACATGCCAAATTGTTGTCCCGAATCAACACTTCTCCTTCAACATTGTTTTTGTTCCAGAAAGTAACAATACCTCTCGAGGCACCTTCTAAACTGCCACCACTAACTCCTCCATTATTGAACATCTTCATACCTTCTACCTTATCTTTTGACATCTTGGTTTCTTGAATCAAAAAAATATTCGGGTTTTTGTCTCTAATCATACTTTTTATTAAATCATGTTTGTGAGGATTATTCAATCCTCGAATATTCCAAGAGATGATCTTCATGGTTTTTTAGAAATACCTGCCTCAAAGATGGTTCTTTGAGTCCCATCTACAATATTCTTGCTTGTTTCCATTGTCCTCTTCTTTGCATTTGACTATCTTCCTGGAGAGGTATGTTGCACTCCTACATCCCCAAGCCTGCTTCTGGTATTTCTAGTTGATGTGTTGTTATTGATATTGTTGTTATTTTTTTTTTGCTTGATCTTTCTTTTATCCCCCGCTGTTTCTTCTTCCTCTTGTTTAGACTCACTCTTTCCCATTGCCTTTTTGATGTCTTCCTCATCTCCCCATTTTGGCTCTTTATCCTCTGGAAAATTCAGCTTTACCTTAGTTGGAGAGGCTAATGAGATCTCCGACATCCCTTGATCAAGAATGTTAACAGGTTGAGCATCTTGGATCCAGTCTATTTCTTTTTCTAATTCAGTAGAATTAGAAACTAAGTTGAAATTGTCTCCTTCCTCTTTATTGTCTTTGGATTGATTATCTCCATTATTCTCATCATTATCTGAGTTTTGCTCTATCTTATCCTCTTCTGTTTCCTCATTTTAGCTGCTAACTTGTGATTTTCTTTCTCCATAATCTTAATCCTTTCCCTTCTGCTCCTTCTCCTAATGAGCTATTTTTTCATTGTCTTCTTTCTTCAATTCATTTCCCAGCTCTTTGATGAACTCTTCCTATGCCCTACCAACCCGGGACTATTTTTCTTGATCTTGATTATTAGAATCTGAAGCTTTCAAAGAGATGTCTACTTTTTTCCACACTTTAGGTTGGGATTGAGGTTTGACCACATTACTAGGACATTTTTTATCCCAATGCCCAACTTTCTTACAATGAAAGCAAGAAAAAGGGATTGTTTCATAAACAATATTTTGCTTCCATTTCCCTAGTTTAGATTCTATCTCTATCTCCTCTGGCATATCCGTTTCAGGCCCAACTCCTACACATATCCTGGCATAAATAAGCCTTCTTTTGGATGTTGTGACTGGATCAATAGCAATAAGCTCCCTGAAGGCATTGGCTATTCTTGCAATCACATCTTCCTCCCAATATTCCATTGGGAGCCTAGGTAGCTTTATCCAGACAGGAACTTGGACCAAAAAAAAAAATTCTCTGCCCGCATTAGGGTACCACTTCTGGATGTAAATGATATATTTTCCTATCACCCAGGAACCAATGTAGAGGGTGTTTCTGTGATCCTCCTCACAAGAGAAAGAGAAGGATAGGCATCCTTTGTTCATAGCAACCACATCTACCTGACCTTTCAAGTTTCACTTCCTCTTAACAAACCCACAAACTACCTCAATATTCGGTCTCATCCCATAAAATTTACCAATCAAAGTATTTTCCATTCTATCAATATTATGGTCTATGATTTGGTTTGGAACAGAAATGGTGAGCTTGCCCTGAAAGGCATTCGAAGTATTTTTGACCGGGGGCAAGGACGACTTACCTTTAGGTTTGACCCCAAACAGAGAGGAGCACTTGCCAATGTGTCCATTCAATCTGGGTCCCCCCTTAATATCCTCAGAGCTCAGTGGGTTATTGAGATCCTTTGTAGAAGAATCTTTTCCTTCCATAGTATCCTCTGAACCACTTGGCATTTGCTGTCCTAGAGCCACTTCCGGTTTGTCACCTCCCAAATTTGAAGTTTGAACCTGTCCGTTCCCGCTGCCTCCTGCTATCTTCTCCTCACGTGGTCTTGGACCTCCCCTTGGGTCCCCCGAATCCAAAGGAGCATTGGGATCTTTACCACCTGAGCTCCCCCCTTCCATAGGACTCTCTGAATCTCCTGCAGCATACTGTCCCAGCGCTGAACCAGAACTCCTGCCCAAAAAATTTGAATTTTGGGCCCAACCGCTCCCCTTCTCCTCCCCGCTCTCCATTAAATTTAATAATTTTTTTCCTCCATTACATGTGTGTGATATCGAATTGTAACTCTCTTAGGTTATTTGTTTGGCATATTCATAAGGACTCTTAGTGGCATAACCTCCTTGTATAGTAATAACTGGTTTGCCAGTAGTGTAAAAAGTATAATTATTAGAACCACCTTTAATAACAAAAAGAGGTTTATTAAGAGGTCGAGAGGTTTGATGAGTACTACCACCCTAAACAACAATCACAAGCTTGTTAGGTATTTCATGATCATTCAAATGTATCATATGATCAAAGATTGTTTGAGAATATGTGAGGAAGATCTAGTAGAGAAGAAATAATCGAGTGGTTCATAAAGAGGATTATCAACCTCAAACACCTCTTCAAGAATAGGATTATCTTCGAATTGAATGAAAGGTAAATCCTCATAGAAGGAATTGTTAGTGGTATTAAACCCTTGTAGCCTAAGAACATTGTTACAAGAAAGGTATGTTTTAGGAGAAAGATCAACATTACTTCTAGTAGGGAGAATATTAAAAGAAGTGTTGATAATATTTTCTTGCACTAAAATGTCATCATGGATAGGAACAATTTTGGGAGAGAGACAAGCACTAGTCATCAATGCTTATTCCTTTCTAGTGTAATCATCCTCTAAGGTTTTCTTATGAGTAAGACAATCTTTAGGAGGAGGATTAGCACTATCCATCAATGATTTATCTCTAAGAGAAATATCATGTATGGAAGGTAAGGTGACATTAAGGAAGGTGTTTATGATATCATCATTTTCCTCTAGGGTACCCTTATGGAAAAGGAGCATTTCAGGAGAAAGATCAACATCATTCATCAAAAATTCATCCTTGGAAGAGAGTTTTAAAAGAAGTGTTAATAATCTCTTCTTGCACCAAAGTGTCCTCATGGGTAGGAGGATCCTTAAGAGAGGGTAAATCATAGCCATTAATGAAAGGAGTGACTAAGTTGTCATTATATGCATAAAAGGGGACATCATTAACATCTTGAATAAAAATCAAAAGTGAACTAGAAAAAGAAGACAACAACTCCATATACAATTATGATCTAATGTAAAAATGCATATAAATTGAAACACACACACAATGCATAAAACTAAATGTTTTTGTACTTTTCTTAATTTGAAATAAAATGAAGATGAAATTAGAAAATGCAATGTAAGAAGGTCGGGTTCACCAAAATATAATGGTATGAAAAGTTAGGGTTTCACAAGTTATGCTTTGCAAACTGGGAATTGACCTAATTTTTACATGCATCACATTAAAAGGAGGATGATCTCAATAGATCCAACAATTCTATTAGGAAGAGGGTTGAATGCTGAATAAAATTTTATTCCCCTTTTCTTTGAGTTGAAAATGTAATTGAAAAGATGCAAATTGAATGCCAAATCTAAGGTAAGAAGGTACATGCATGAACTAGCAACTTAGACTAATTAATCTAACTAGTAATGAAATAGAAAATTCACAACAGGTACATAAATGTATAAAGAATCTGACTATGGACTTGTAGACAAAATCTTAAGCTGAATTGAAAGGACCAAAGCATCTCTACAAAATCTTAAGCTGAATTGAAAGGACCAAGGCATTGGATGCCTTAGTCTTCTAAGCTATAATATGGGAATTTGGATCTTGAGACAATTTGGAATGCAACCTTAAAATTTGGAGTTGAATCGAGATGACTAGGGCACTAAGCGCCCTATTCCTTGAGAACTAGGCTAAATTTTTGACAGAGAACTTATACCTGCTTCTTGAGGTTTCTTGAAGTCTTTTGACTCTACCAAATACCTATAACTACAGACAAGAGGAAAGAGAGGGGGTTGTGGATAGGGGTTTTCCTTAGGTCAAACCTCGAGTTTGGAATTAACCCTAATTGAAATTGAAATTGAACTTGAATTGAATTGGAAAGCTTAAAATCTTTGAATGTAGATGATTATAACTTCAATAAGTGATGCAATGCTCTTAGGATATGTCCTCCATGTGTTGATGCAATAACATGATAAATCACTTAAAATCCATCATGAAATCATAGATAAAACATAAGTTGAAGATTTCTTGACATAGTTTGTTGCTCCTTGAATCAAATCTACTTTTGAGGAAGAAGAATTTCTCTTGAATTAATGATAATGTTAGCATAAGATATAATATCCAAAATGAATTGAGAGAGATGACTTATAAAGGGATTTCATAATTAAAATCATATTTAAGCCAACTTAGATTTGATATATTTTCACACAAAGTGGTATTTGAATTAGAAAAGACAACCAAATTATCCTCTTGAAATTCAAAGAAAAAAGTGTGGGGCTGGGTAGTAGAGATTCACCTTGGTCCCAACAATATTTTTTTGAATTTCAGGGAATGCAAAATAATTGGCTTCTAATGTCAAATCTAGCTCAGTGGCTCAAACCATAATGTGTGGATATGCACAATGTGTCTTGGAAGGTTAGGATTAAGGATAAATTAGGATAAACTAATAAAGGGCACATCTCGAATTAAGGGCCCAAATAAGAGTGTGATGATGTAATAAAGGGGAATAAGAACCATAATATTAATTTAAATAAATAAGGGTCACATGATGCATATAGGAAATACTAAAATAGGTGGTAGGAGAGTGTGAAATTGGACACACTAATAAATGTTTACAATTTATGATGCTATACATACTAATTTCTATTATTTGTTTCATGTGTAGGCTTACTAAAAATCATTGTTGGCATTGTACTGTCATTGATGTCAACTGGTAAGTATGTCAACCGGCATGCAAGATGTTGTTACCAACACTAGAGATTGTTGGAATTTTGATGTCAACCAGTAAGTTTGTCAACTGGTAAGAAAGCAAACCCGATAAGTGCAGTCCAAGATAGCATGTTCTAACCGGCAGAACAGAGAAGTACACAATATGAAGGTTAATCGGTAGCATGTTCGGTCAGTGACTGAGTTTGAACTGACACAATCAATTGAGTTGGATGCTGACTGAGATGTCACGTGGACTCCGGGTGGCAAACATGTAGTGGTAGGTTAATGGTTCGTCGGTGAGGTAGTTGCCGACTAGGTCGGTATTAAATATCGATTGTGAAAAACACAGATCGATTGCAGTGGATTGTGGCTCAAAGAAGATCGAAGGGTAGAAATTTTATTCTTTAACATTATGATTGAAGCAAGATATCTGATCGTCATGTTGATCTGGAAAAGGAAACTCCTAGATCATTTATTGTGATTGACAAAATCAAGATCGATAAACTGAGTCCAGTTTGCTAAATATAGTAAATATTTATAGGAAGAATAAAAAGAGGACATTTTTTTTTGCCGAATTGTTGCAAGTTATCGATTCAAGAAGATGAGATCCATTTTGACATGGATCGAGGTCGGTGAAGAAAACCCTAAGCACGTGAAGTTTGAGTTTTTGTTTTGGCGGGAAGGCATATATATAAATATGCAGATCAAAGACTTAAGCCTAGGGTTAAAGACTTAAGTGTGATACTACCAAGTTGACCAATTTGAGTGTTGATAGAAAAATATTGAAGTGACTGAGTGTTAGTTGAACAATTGGTAAGGAAGGTTTAACCGACAAGGTTTAAGGTAACCGGTAGACAGTTACAGTGTGTAACAATTCATCTAACTGTTAGTGTCTGAACCGGTAAGATAAAAATAGAGAGTGAAGGAGAGCAGAGTGAGCTTCAAAGAAGATCCAGCAAGGCGAAAACTGAGTTGTAGAGGATTCAGACAGTAAGAATAGAAGACCAGTAGAAAAGAGAAGCAGTGAAACAAAAAAGAGTTCAACCGGCAAAGTGAATAGTTTCTAGGTGTTACAAAATTCATTTGTAAGAGGACATAACTTTTTACTAAATTGTTGCAGGTTGTCGATTCAAGAAGATGAGATCCATTTTGATACGGATCGAGGTCAGTGAAGAAAACCCTAAGCGTGTGAAGTTTGAGTTTTTGTTTTGGCGGGAAAACATATATATAAATATGAAGATCAAAGACTTAAGCCTGGGGTAGGAAATGAGATAGTATGTTGGATGAAGTGTGATACTACCAAGTTAACTAGTCTAAGTGTTGATAGAAAAATCTTGAAGTGACTGAGTGTTATTTGAAGAACCGGTAAGGAAGGTTTAAGGTAATTGGTAGACAATTACAGTGTGTAATAGTTCATCGAACTGGTAGTGTCTAAATCGGTAAGATAGCAGCAGAGAGTGAAGGAGAGTAGAGTGAGTTTCAGAGAAGATTTGACAAGGCGGAAAATGAGTTGTAGAGGATTCAGACAGTAAGAACTGAAGACCAATAGAAAAGAGAAGCAGTGAAACATAAAAGAGTTCAACTGACAAAGTGAATAGTTTTCAAGTGTTACAAAACTCATTTGTAACCAGGTGTTTATCATTGTATTGATTTTATATCTCATTGTATTTCACTGAGTGGATGCTCGGTGTAGGGGTTGGTGCTCCCTGAGTTGGTGCTCAGAATAGAATAGGGGTTGGTGCTCCTTTGGGTAGGTGCCCATAAATTGCTAGGGGTTGGTGCTCCTTGGGTTGGTGTCCTAAACATTGTAAAACTGTTATTTTATTGTGAGGCTGGATTGGAGCAGCAGATCTCCAACAACATTTCTCACCGATGTTTTTCCCACATTGGGTTTTCCTCGTATATATGGTGTTATGTGATGTGATCTTGTGTGTGTTTGCTTGTTAGTGCTTCCATTATCCTACTAGTTGCACACATTGTTTGAAATTGTTTATAATGACTAATTCACCCCCCCTCTCAGTGATATCTTGTATACTACAATCATGACATGAGGTAAAAAGGGGAAAGAGATCATTTGCAAGACACACAACTAGGCTGACCCGTGTAGTGGAATTCCCTTCTCCATTGTCTGGTAAGGAATATACGAAAATCCCCAACTAAGAAGATGATGTTTCTAAATGCGGGGATTACATAACACATACATTAGGTGTTGAAATTCATATTGACAATATTGAATTAGGTTTGGAACCACCTATTAACTTTTCTTTGTCAGATAACATGCATTTGGGGCCATCAAATGTTCCCATAATTTGATGGTCTATTTTCAACATGCAAGTGTAGTATCAAATGTTAAATATAACCATATGTTCATTGGACTACAACAATTAAGTGAGAAATCTTGCTTAGAAGTTTGAGGGCATGGCTAGATGGAGTCACCAACACAAAAAGGAAGGTTCGACCATGAACCATTTTATCTAATGAGGAAGAAGTTGAAGTTGTCCAATAGTGTAAGTACATGGCTAGTATTGGACATGGCCTTCAAGTAACTCAATTTAAATCTAATATGTTTGAAAGCCTTGGATGTAGGCATAACCCATTCACAAATGGGATTTCGAGAAGGTTACAATGGGTAGGTTTTCAACAAGTAGGCATCCATATTTGACAATTAGAACTGCAAAAGGAGTGGACATAGATAGAGAAATAATGCTATGACCCTCCATTGGCTCATCCTTCTATGACAACTTAGAGAGGATAAACAACAAGCAAAACTATGGCTCTAGCAAAACTTGGAACTATGATGAAACTAGTGTACAAGGTGGCAAAAACAATGGCATGAGAATAATTGCAAAAATGGTTTCAAGATGTGTACCTCACTTAATCTCCAAAAGAAAAGATTGGATCACAATTTTAGCTTGCATAAATATAAAGGAAAACAATATCCCTAGTTTCTACTTGTTTAAACCAAAAAGGCATATGAGAAACTATATTTCTAATTGTGAACTAGGAGCATGCATGGTATCCCAAGAACATGCCTAGGTGACAAAAGAGTTATTTTTCGATTGGTTGTAGAATTTTTTTGCATCAATCTCCAATGGAGTTTCACCCATAAACAAAGCTCTTCTTATCTTCGATGGTCATGTCATCCATGTGGCCTTCAATACAATTGAAGGAGCAAGGCATATATACATTGACTTCCTCACACTCCCTACACATATCAACCACAAGTTGAATCCATTTAATGTTAGATACTTCCCTTCTTTCAAGAATGATCTTGAATAGAAAAGAACAATATGGATCTCTAACAACCCCCAAATCAAAATTGGAAGGGAAGATTTGACAACTCTTGTTAGTAAGGCATTCACTTAAGAATTGACACCATGAAATATTATAAGTGGCTTTTAAACAATTGGAATATGGCTATTAAATTGCATTGCACTTGACAAGGATATGAGGCCAAGTGAAGCCTTCATAGTTGAAGAGGAAGTACTAATGAAGCAAAGAGTGATAACGTGGTAATGGAAGATGATGAACATTGTGTTGTAGTTGAAACTTCCTTATGGTTAGCTAGTTATAAGGAGGATCAAATAGATGAATTCGTCCAAACATACAACATAGATAATGCCCCCACTGCAACAAACAACTTACAAGGACAAATAACACAATATGTTGATATTTAATTGCAAGACATTGAAAATCCCTATTATCCAAACTGGTTGCAAAGAGGGTACAAACAATGGAGAAGGTTTGTTTTTTTCCCACACAAATAAGCTAGCTATAGTTATTCAAAGAAGAGGCCTTAAACATTGGGGTGCAAATGAATTTCTAGCCAAGTGAATTTTAGTCTTTCCATGTGATCCACAATATAGAATGATCTAGCAAAGGTCATTCATTAATTTACAAATGCATCAAATCAAGATGTAGAGGATGAACTATAATGTGAAGATATGAATGAGACAAGTAAACAAGACATTAAATTTGTGTCATACATGCAAGATGATGAAAAGAAAACAAGAAACTCGATTAATAAATTTCCAAGGCTTCTTATGCAAAAGGAGGAACAAACATCACAAAGAGGTTGGAATAGGGTGATTCATCTGAGTAGGTAGTCATATTATTTAACATACAATGCATACATTAATATGCTTATTGAACAAGAGACAACAAAAAAGGGAAATGAAGAATACAAAGGAAAAGGGAGTAGATGAGAGAGAAGAAAGTAGAATGAGAAGCAAACCAAGCATATAAGGAAGCAATGATATTGGAGAAATGAGCAGCAAAACAACAAATGGCAGAGGAGAAGTGTAGGCTATGACAAGAGAGAGGGAGAAAGAGATATCCAATGGGGGTAGATAAAGGTTGCTTAGCAATTAAATGTAACTCAAAAGAATGCAGATAAATAAAAGAAAAATAGATGCAAGAATACAATAGTGTGTCCTCTACCTCCCCAACATCCCATTTTCATGGATATGTTAAAAATTTTATTTTCACCATTTGTATCTCTTAGCAATCTACAAGTTGGGATTGCCCTTGGATGCTTAAAATAGTTGTAGCTAAATGCAAAGGCAAATCAGGCATTGATGTCTCATATAGCAAAGACCCTACAAAATGTTCCATGGTAACTAACATCACCTACACTTGGAACTGACTACGCTACTAATAGGCTTATATTTTGTCTACTTTTCATAGTTTTCCATCAATTTTTTGTTAAGTTTTTATGATATATGTGTTGCAAACTTTAGCTATATCTTGACTCCTTATGCTACCAAGACTTTATATGAGTGCATTAATATGTTTATTTAAATGGATATAATTATGATATATATGCTTATAATTATGTGTTTGATGTGATGTGGTTGGATTATTGTTATGGTTTGTGATGTTGTGCATGCTGACTTGCTATGCAACATTCCGTTTAAATTGGAGGAAGTTTTTAGTATAACCGATATTGTGCAACTTCCTACAACCAAAGGCAAAACTGATTTTAAACTAGTTAGAGTTAGTCTGAGTACTTTAATCTATCACACAATATCACTCATTCATGGACTTCTTCAATGACACAACCAACTTCTTGACGAAATTCTATTCAATAATTTGTTATATTGTTTGAAGTGGATATTTATATCTTGGCATGGTTATGAGTTACAGTCCTATTAAGACTCTTAGATACTTTATGTTTTCTTTATTTGTTTAATAAATCTCTTCCTATAACTGAGGAATGAGCACTGGTTAGTTTTAGAATGAGTCATCGGATTGGAGGCTATATATAAGTCCAATTACAACCTACAAAGGTTAACAATATTGTGAATGTTGTAATGTATTTTTTCTAAATATGAAGTTTGAAAGAAATGGCATGTATTCTTGTTCCACATGAATAACAATGCATTTGTTGAGTTAGTTATTTGATTTTTTTGATCTCTTAAAGAGTGCAATACCCGAGGGGCCCACTTGAGGTAATGCTACTCGAGTTTTATTTATGTATTTTAATTGGATTTTTTCAATTCAGTTTATTGCTAGATTTCATACAACAATTGTATATCATTTTAGTCATAACTGATATCCTGTAGCAATTATTATTCTTTGTTATCATGTTTTGCTTTCACTGCATTTGCTCTTTTTGTAGTATTTCATTATCAGTTTTAGGAACCATTAGCAATTATTTTCCTACACTTTTAGTTACTACAATCTTTGTAATTAACATAGTATAACAACCTAAGGTCAATTCAGAATTCACATACAATGCTCTATGATATCAAGAAAGGTTAGCAGAAGTTAATGATTAACAAAAGAGTTATGCAGATGCAAAGCAAATTCTAAGACAATTTGTGGTAGGAGAGAAATTACTCCTAAGGGTCAAACGACAGAAAATTTATACCAAATTTGGAAAGTCTTCTAAGCTGGAACCAAGATATATGCGACCATTTGGAGTCCTAGAACTTATCAATCTAGTCACCTACAATATTTCTCTACCTCCAACTCTCACTTGGTTACATAACATATTTCGTGTATCCTATTTAAAGAAGTATATATTATACTTTGATCATATGATTGACTGGAACTCTTTGTAGGTGCAAGATCTAGGGGTGGTCACAATTGAACCACTCAGGGTGCTCGAGATATGTAAGCTTTGCTTGCATTTCCATGAGATCAAGCAGTGTAAGGTCCGGTGGGACCAATATTTAGAGGACAATGCTACTTGGAAGGATTATGATAAAATCCTTCAGAAATTTCCTCATCTTTTCAATATTGCTTCTACTTAACCATCGAGGATGATGATTCATAAGGGGGGATATGTTACATCCCTTTTTCCATGAACAATTTCATTTTTTTTGTTGCATATTAGAGATGTGATGACTAAATGTGAAGCTTAATGTGAACATAAATTTGATGAATTTTATAGAAAGAATAAATTTTGATTTGAGCAAATAAGTGATCTAATGCTTTGTTGTGTGGATACTTTGAATGGTATTAAGATTTTGGCTAACTACCTTCGTGTGTCTAAGTGGATGCATGAAATACTATCACCCTTTGAGAATGGAGGGATAGCATCATCAAGGAGAGGGGCACAAACATTTGAAGAGGTCAAAATTACCATCAATGCCATGTTAGAACCATTGAGATAAGCAACCTTATTAGGTTTTCCTAGAGTCATATTGGGTTTGAGATGATGTTTATGTCATTAGAACATGAAGACCTTATATAATCCAGTTGGTTTTGTCAGGGTTGTCTCCTTTATTTTTATAATCCTTAATATTAAATTTATATATTTTACATGAACTTGAAATTTAAATTGATACATGTTATTGGATTTAAGCTCTAACGTTTATTAGTGCTCAACCAATTTAATTAAACTATTATATTAAATACATATAGAAATATGTATATATATGTACGGTTACCTATATATATGTGTGTGTGTGTATACATATATTTATGTAATTAAACAAAGGTGCGCACACACACATATGTAAGGACACAATTCATATATGCATATATTAATATATGTATAGCCTTTTGGTGATTTAACAGATTCAAATTTAAAAGCCATTTATCATCGATATTTTTAATAATATTATTTTATCATTGTGTGGGAGGATTTTAATTATTGACTTAATGACTTTCTTAATGAAAGTTGAACTTAAATTCAAACTTGAATAGAAGCATTTAAATAATGGAATCTTGGATTATCAAAATGGATAATATTTAGGATTCGACCATATAGTAGAAACAATTGATTCTTGAATAATTACACACCCAAGTTTTTTTGTTCTTGGTTAATAAAGAAATTAAAAATAGTTTATAATGGAGAAGAGAATGGCAACCCAGAGCTCATGGGAAATTCTAAGGAAGGATAAAGCTTTTACAGTCCGCCATCTTTCAGTGATTCACAAGCATGAAACATTCTATTTAATCTTGTTTGAGTTCCTTGTGAAATAATTTCCAATTGTAAACACATCAATCTGAAAATAATTTAATTCAAACATTCTAAAAATAAATTGTGCTTTAGAAAAGTTCTACGATAACTAAAAGGAAACTCTATATTATTTTGTTGAAGATTACATTTGTAAACAAGAATATCGAACCAAGAGGAGACACACATTATTGAAAGCAATAAAAAGTAACAAATTAGTTATACATGCCAAATATATAAATCAATAGAAAACACTCAAACATAACTAACTATGATACCTTCCATGCTTCATGGATAGAGATAGAAATGAATGAGCTCATACTCTATTTGATTTGCTCTTGTTGGAATGAATGTGGGATTCTCTCTAATTTACACAACAATGGAAAATGAATGAGTTGATCAAGTGGATGATAGGATTAAGATGAAGGATTGCAATGAGAATTGAACATTATGAAGATAATATGAATGGATTGAGTGCTCAAATGAACATCATGAGTTTGTCAAATGGAGTGGATATGGAGACAAATTAATAGCATAATATTGCAAATGAAGTGGATGATTTGTGAAGGGAAGATACTCCAGTTTATAGATTTTAGAATTTGAAATGGATGATTGAGATTGAAAGGTGATGGAGGGTTGAGATTGAGTGAGAGAAGGTGAGGTGGCTTGGTTTCATAGCCTTGTGACATGTGTCACAAGGAGGAGTGTCTTGGGAATAACACTTGGCATTGGGAAGAGGGTAAGGTGTGCTTACACTTGTGCGAGAACATCTTGGGAAGAACATGGAGATGACAAGTGGACACACTTTTGAAAAAGTGTAAGAGTCCTAAGATTGAGGAGGATGACATGTGGATGGAAAGGGAAAGTGTAGAGTGACTCTTAAAGGGAAGAGAATTCTCACGCATGTGTGAGAACCCAAGGTCAAAGATGAGGTGGAGGTGGAAAGTGAATTGTGCATGCAATCTCATTTAAGAGGGGTGTCACATGTGGACCTAGGTAGGTGGGATAAATTTGCAATTGTGGAAAATGGTTAATGAGGATTAGGCCTTGATTAATTAGCTCAATGGAGGGGATTAAGAGGAAGATTTGTAGGAATAAATATATTAGCTAATTAATTGTACATTAATTTACTAATTGGGATTAAGAGGAATATTGAAGAATTTGGCTAAGGTTGGGAATTAAATCAAATTTTAGAAGATTGGGGGGAACTATATATTTAATTAATTATATTATTGGGGAGGCAAAATTAATTAGATACAATTTAATTAATTTTAAGAAGAATAACATGCTAACATAGTTAGTAAAATTAGCTCTAATGCTCTCTTTCTCTTGATATGTAAAAGGTTTGGGTTCCTTTCAAAAACCTGTTTTTACTTAATCAAAACATAGTTAGTAAAATTAATTATGTGAGGAGGAATAATTCATTAAATATTAATTTAATTAATTTTAGGTTTCTACATTTTGCCCCTCTTTTACATGGCGGCAATAAGCTGGCAACAAGTAAAAAGAGGAGATGCCCCAACAAGGAAAATGTAATGTCGTAGGTATTTAATACCCCATCTTGACTCTATCATTTAGTAGGGTAGGTGCATTTAATGCTAGGTATTAGGGTAGAAAAGGTAGCAAAGTGTAGATGTCGATCATTGCTCCGACGTCTGGGCCCATGCAATGATGTTTGCGTCTACGGAGTCGTGCCTATGCAAATGTGCATTGTATACGAGGGTGGGAATGCACACACAGACACTGATCTAGTGATCAAAATATACACTAGGGAAGAAAAGGGGGTCTAGGGATAAAGAAATATCTACACTTGTGCCACAGTGCATGCACTGTTGTTTCGACCTCTCCATCGGGCCAAACATTGTCTCCACCTAGGAGGGTCAAATGGGTAGTGAGGGTAAGGGATAGGTGGAAAAAGGAAAGCAAGGGGATGCTCCATCTACCTTGGGAGGTAGAAATGAATAACTAAGGGCTAAATGGAATGGTTTGTTAGATGCAAGAGGCTCTGGCTCCTATTGAGTCATACAAGTATTGGCCACCTGCTATGTGACTATGACCAAGATTACGGTTCATAGAATGGATGAAACTCATTGTACTGTATTAGATCATGTATCAGAAGGGTCACGTGTACGATCACACAATGTAATGATGACCAAATTGATTGAGAGGTGGCACAACGACACCTGCACATTTCATCTACTAACACACAAAGCATCCATCACATTTGAGGATGTCTCTAGAGGATACTATGATTACCTAACAGAGGGGTCATTTTGCGATACCAGTTGGAGGATGGGGAGTACTACTTGTAGCTAGCCTACTGGATAGAGGATCTCCCTATGGACTGCACTTGGATGCAGCTAGAGGTAGCCATGGAACAAGAGGCAATGGATTCATAGACTTGTTCTATGTCTTTGCACGGTTGATTAGTGGGTGATTAATGCCCAACCTTAGTGGTCATTGTTTTTCAATCAGGTGGTCTAAGTGCTTATAAATGATGATGACCATGGGGACCCAGTATCTATGGGATTATGTTATGCTCAGCCAGTTGTACCACGATATCCACATGTGTGTGTATTAGGGGTACAATAGTTTGGGTACAAGTGTTATGTTGCTTCATATATGGGATTTCGAGCATATCATCATCTACCTGTCGATAGGAGTTAGAGATTGATGCCCCGAGAATCCTTATATTGATAGGTTCGATGGTCTTCTTCATTATACTCAAATGGGAGCTGTGGGGTTTTGGAGATGATGCATCAACAAGATGCAAGATTTTACTTGGAGACCATATAGGACGTGTGAGGCCTGGGACGACGATGTCCACTATTTAGCCTATGTGTAGGGTCAGTGCTAGTTGATGGGGTAGATGGTACATGCGATTGATTAGTATCTAATCCATCGAGTCATATGATAGTTTTGTGTATAGTAAGACATTGTTTGGGGATGAGAGGACACATCCATGGATCACTCATGAGGCAAGTACCTAGGGCGACATGATAGATCTTGACCATGCCCAAAGTAGTTATGCAACCACAAAACCAATTTTGTGGGATCCCCGAGCAAATATTGTTGATGTCAGAATAACAGGTGTTTACAACGCATGGTGGGATGTACACATGCCAACAAGATTGAGCATCCCTGGGGTTCTAGATCCAGATGAGGTGGTGTCACTTGTGGATTAGGTGATGAGAGGGGAGGGAGAGGAGAGAGGGATGGATACATCCCCATGGTTGAGGTAGGAGCAGGGTAGGAGGGGACAGGTCCCTCCATGGGTACAGGCACATGCAACAACACAAGAGCAGGTATAGTCAGTGCCATAACTACAGGTTCCAATAGCACTAGGAGCCCAGGTACCAACAACAGGATAGCTACTCGCATAGGTGGAGGCACAATTCACACAAGATATGTATGATTAGGTGGTGGGGGAGAGGGACATAGAGAGGGCTTAGGAAACGATTTTGGAGGTGGATGTGCAGAGGGAGAGGACCCAAGTTGATGAATTACAAGTCAAGAGGGACAATATGCAGGTAGCCCTTGATATAGTTGTGGTTGAGTGGGAGGCCTATAGAGCAGAGGCGAAGGCTATGGAGGAGGCCCTAAAAGCACTATGGGGAGGAGAGATGGTGGCTAAGATTGAGGAGATAAGCACAAATCTAGAGAGTTTGAGGGCATAGTTAGCCTGAGTTGATGCCCGTGACCAAGTCTACCATTTTTTGTGTCCTCTTGGCAAAGGAGGGAGCATGTTGATCAACTGGCAATGTATCTTGATATAGGCCAATGAATATTAGACCTCACATAGGGCCATCTGTGCTTCTCATCATGACTCCATGGCCTCAGTGAATACTTGTGTTACTCTTGTAGGTACTAGAACCGACCGATCTACATCTCACTCCCCTCGCAATCGGGTGACATCTGCCCAGGCTCAGGCTAACTATGCCCTCAAATTATCTAGCTTTGTGCTTATCTCATCCATCTCGGCCACCATATCTCCTCCCCTCACTGCCTGTAGGTCCTCCTCCATAGCCTCTTCCTTTTCTTTGTAGGCCTCTCGCTCAACCACAACTGTATCTAGGACTACTTGCAAGCTATCTTTCTCAGCTTGTAATCCATCAACTTGGGTCCTCTCCCTTTGTACCTTCTCCTCCAAGCTTGCTACCTAAGCCCTCTCTATGTACCTCTCGCTCACCACCTAATCATGCATATCTTGTGTGAATAGTGGCTCCACCCGTGCAAGTACTATTGACATTATTGTCATTGATGTCAATAAAGTGTAGTTGCAAACAAGCATAACACACCATGTTTGATGAATACTAAGAGTGGGGGGTGAATTAGTATACAAAAAAACCTTACCAAACACTTAAGAAATTTTACTACAGACCGGTATAGCCCTTTAAACAACAAACTGGTTAATATGCAAACAAGCCAAATAATGAATAGAGCATTCACTGACAATAACACAATCACCATAACACAAGATATTTTGACGTGGAAACCCAAATGGGAAAAAACACGGTGAGTAAGACTCACAAGTCTACTATCTGTAGAATAGCAACCAAAATGGTTAAGGTTAGACCAATGGCCTTACAATGTTCTTTACCAGAGCAGATCCTGTTAGGAATCTTGATCTCTATTAGGAGATAAGTCATGTTAAAGACTACCCTATTAAAGGATTTCAGATCCACAACTATGAACCACCTTGTTAGAGGATTTATAACAGGCATAACTGAGCCTACTCGATTAAGGGTTTCTGACTTGTCGAAGAGATTAGTAATCAACAAGTAAGTGATGTATAAATTAGCACAAAAATGCTTAGTTAGATCCTCAATTGCTCTATGTTAATGCATTGCAGCATCACTTTAGTCTTCTGTCCTTCGCATGTTCAATCTCTGTCACAAGATACTAATTGCAAAGGACCTAATCTTACTACCCAACTCACTCAAAACCCTAGACATGATGTCCTCATATAGGAATCTGTTTTCATGTCGGTCCAATGAGATAAAATTACAATTTCCTAAGTACAATGCATCTAGAACCAATTTGTAACATGACACAGAATCATTGCATCAGTGTCGGTGGATGATAACTCATCACACTTTACAAGTTTTCCAGTTAACAAAACAAAGTATACCGATTACCGGTTTACAAACAAAGACTAGTAAACTGGAACATAGTGTTCCGATCTTAAAAAGGATTGACTTCCACTTGGGGTCCTCATATCACTTGAGGTCCTCGTACCGTTTGAGGTCCTCGGTCATGTTTTGACCGATAAGCTCCTTATGCAAACACCGATAGTCTTCTACAAACAAAGACTATGCATACATTGACATATAATACCGATTTGAATAATACATCATATACTACCAATTGAGAATAACTCATACAACAAATAAGTGTGTTTCCATCAATGACAATCACAACTAAGTAAAAACATCATCAAAGTACCAACAATCTCCCCCTTTGGCATTGATGGCAACACTTGGGAAAATTTGACATCTAAGTGCTTACAAAACAAAAATGATGCCATAATCAAAATTACTCCCCCTAAGCATATAGACTACTCCCTTTGCCAAAATTACAAGCATGTATTACTTCCATTTGCATAAAGTTTTCAAATACCACTCCCCCTTTGCCAACAATGACAAAGTAATGTAAACATGTCACAGAGATTTACCAAAATCATATTGCATAACATGAAAATAGAGTATATGTTTATGACAATAATGAGTAAAACTTTTCAAAAATGAATTTAAAGTTTTTCAGAAATTCCTTCATGTCTGTAGACCAAGTATCTAGGATTGAGGCAACAATTTCACTTCGACTCTTCATATGGAATGCTAAATCCTCCATGGCATCCATAGTGCTCATTTCCTGAGTGACAATAATGACTTCCATGTTCAGAAAGCACTTCTGAAGAATCTACAACTTAGGTAATAAAAGCAACTGAAGCTTCTACAGATCTTGAGTCCTCTTGCAGATCTCTGAATCAATCCTGACAATCTGTTGCCTGTGAGTCTGTACAGTCTTCCCATACACTGTGAAGGAATCATATGGAACTTTGAAGGTCTCCATATACTACTTTAATTCCAATTGGAGTTGACCTTTCTTCTTTAGAGCATCATCACAAAATAGATCGGGTTGGCAGATTTTGCTCAAAAGTTTATGTCCTTTAGCCATTGCTAGACTAATATCATCTCTCTGGTGGGTCAGCTTGGCTATGTCTTCGTCAATTTGCATCACAAATGCAACTTTTAGTTCTTTTTCATGTTTTTTCTCTGTAGTAGCCAGGGCAACATCTTCCAATGATTGCACTTGATCACCCACTATTGTGCATAGAAGCTTCAACTGGGCCAATGAGGAATTGGTACCAGAAAGATTAGTATCGGGGACTAAGTTAGAAAGAGTATCAATAGCAAATCGAATAACATGAAGTTTTATTTCTTCTTTCTTAGTTCCTCCAATCTTTCTTGAGCAAGTTGAATACTTATAAGTAGCTCATTTTCATCTATAGATTTGGTAAGACAGGCAAGAGTCAATTCACTGTGACCAGTGGGATCAACCTGTTTAGATTGAAATTGATCTCTGGTTGCCTTAGGAATCTCAGAAGTATGTCCTCCTTCCTTTTCTTTGATCTCCTCTTCTCTTCTTCTCCTGCTCTTCTTTTTCCTTGGCCTCCTTTTCAACCTTCTCTTTCTCTTCTTTTTCCACTTTCTCCTTCTCTGCTTTCTCCTTCTCCTCTTTCTCCTTTTCCGCTTTCTCCTTCTCTACTTTCCCCTTCTCCACTTTCTCCTTCTCAGTTTTCTCCTTCTCTACTTTCTCCTTCTCTTCTTTCTCCTTTTCTGCTTTCTCTTTCTCTGCTTTTTCTTTCTCCGCTTTCTCCTTCTCTGCTATCTCCTTTTCTGCTTTCTCCTTCTCAGCTTTCTCCTTCTCCGCTTTCTCTTTCTCTGCTTTCTCTTTCTCCACTTTGTCTTTCTTTTCTTTTTCCTTCTTCACTTTTTCTTTCTCATATTCCTCCGGTTTAGTACCTTCCACATATAATGCATCCACATTGATAGGATCATTTTGCTCAGCTACTCTTTCTCCTTGATCATTGAAGACTTCATCCGGTTTTGATTTTGATAGGTTAGACACTTGCTCGACCTGTAGATTTGCTTCAGATACCGTTTGCATCTTGACAACTTTTTGAGCCTGTAGATGAATGTCCTTTTCTACTTCAGAGATTTTCCCTTCAAGTAATTGAAGTCTTCTCTTTCTCATGAAAAAGACGCCTTTGTACCGATCAAGAATCTCAAATAATTTAGAATTGTAAGCATTTGGGAAATATTGAGCAAAAATTTGCTCCCTAATTGTTTTCTCCTTTTCAATGACAATGTGCCATTTATTGTCCAAAGAATCACACAAAGAATTAGAAACTATATGTTTAATGTCAATTGGAGACCGATCATTATCACATAAATACATAATGAGTTCTTGCTCTACCTCCTGCTTTTCAGTATCGTTTAGGTCATCAAAATAATCTTTTAGATCATCAAGAATTTTCCTTCTAATATTCTTTATAATCCTTTGATAATGTGTCATAGGCTTGTAAGAAGCAACGTGTATATTTACCGGTGCAGAGGTTGTAGGTACATTACCGGTTAGCTTGGTATTCTTACCTGATTGCCTCATCTTCTTCATTTTAGCTTCTGGTTCAGTGTCTTTTGAATCATGTGCTTCGTTCTTGGTTTTCCTCTTCCTCTCAAATACCTTTCACGGAATAGCCTCTGGTTTCTTCTTGGTTGGTGACCTCTTGGTCACTTTTGGACTGGCAATAGATGTAACCGGTGTCGATGCCGATGGCACAACTTTCTTCTTCCTCTGCTTCGGTGCTTCAGTAGGATTAACCTTCTTAGAGTAGGTACCGGTCTTTTTCTTCTTTGGATCAAGCGGTGAAGCAAGTAGGGTAGAGGCATACCCAGTGAGTATATCGTTCACCACTTCATAGCCCATAGGATCAACTTAATCTTTTCTTGGCTCAAGTGCTTCCATTATGCAATGATCCACTTTGATCGTGAAACAAATATCATCTTCATACTTCTTAACCAGGTAACCTAATAGCCTTGTTCTCTGGTTCATCTTTAATCTAAACTAATCAAAATACCTATTCAGAGTCTCTGGATAAGTAGATCCCACTGCTTGCAGACTCTCTTTGATTTGTCTTGTAACCGGTAGGTCACTTGACCATTGAACATCACCAACTCCCAGAAAATACCCTTGAAAGTAGAAAAACAACCCAACAAGTAGTTGACCGAACTTGAACCTTAGTGCCTTGTCCTCTTTGATGGATTTCAAATTCTCCATGAGTTGTTTTTGCATGCAAGTACACAGTCATACTCTGCATCTTCCTTGTGTGTGTGTGAAAAAGGGTCTGTAGCTGCAAGCACAACACTTCAATTAAGTCATTATATGTATGGTTAATAATCAATAATCAATAAGTAATAAACCATAACAACGCGACTAATTGCCTTCTAAAAGATGCGAGTATAAGATTGCTCTCAGATTTTTATAAGCAATACTAGTGACTAGACTACACTAAGAAAAAGGATTTAATCTATATGATATTTAACTATATGGATGCAAGATGTATGAATAATTCA
Organism: Cryptomeria japonica; assembly: GCF_030272615.1. Taxonomy (NCBI): domain Eukaryota; kingdom Viridiplantae; phylum Streptophyta; class Pinopsida; order Cupressales; family Cupressaceae; genus Cryptomeria; species Cryptomeria japonica. The sequence continues at coordinate 497,268,116 of NC_081414.1, forward strand.
AGCAAATAATGAACTCAAACAATATGGATTCAAGCAACAATGGATGCAAATAATCTAAAAAAGCACAATGATCTTCAATGACTCTAGAGCAAAATTAGCTTGATGATAATCTCCAAGCGTGTTCTCAAAAATCTCTGGGGTAAATTGGAATGAGAGCTGAAGGTTGAATTTATAGAGAATCTCAAGAGAGATGATGAAAAAGCTCAATTTAGGATTAATTGAAAATAATTGAGAAATCAGGTTCAGTTAACCTTGAGATAGATTCCAATTATAGTTTAATTGAAATGCATTTAGATAAGAAGTTGAAGTTGCATTAGAAATAAGGTTTAATTAATTCCATGCATTTGTGATAAAAATAGATAATTCTATGCATATATTTGATTTATTCAAGAAAAAGGGTCTTTTCAATGCAATTGAACTTCTTTTTCTGAAAAGCTTTGAGTTCGAATTTTAGAGAATAAATCAATAATTCAATTTAATTGTTTTTTCTGATTTCAAGTTCTAAATTTAGAAAAAGAAATAATATCTCAAGTTTGATTTCTTTTTGTTTAATTTCAATTCATCTCTTGTTTTATGATTAATTCATCTTTTGTAATAAATTAATTCCTTTTGCATGATTAAATGGCAAATTTATTAATTAATCAAATATGCAAGGATATTGAATAAATTAAAATAGGATAATTGATCAAAATGATATTCTTGGAAATGATTCAATTAATTCAATAAATATTTAATTAATATTGAGTAATTGATTTGCCATGTGAAATTTGATGATTAAAGAATTAATAATGTGCTCAAGGTTGATTTAATTGCCTTTGGTAAGGACCTTGGTGATGTTGTCGAGATTAGGGGCCCATGGTTTAGATGACCATTTTTAGGGTATTACATTTGCCCCTCTTTGAATTAATGTGCGAGCAACACGTTGGTTCAAAGAATATGTGATGTCTAGGAGATGCCAGTTCTGAACTTGATTGATCACGAACCAGATGAAGAGCAAGGTGTTTAGCTTGATTCGAAGCGATGAAGCTGAATGGAGTCTGCTTAAAGTGATACCGATCCCGAACTTGATTAAACTAAGGAACGATAGAAAACAAAAGATACCGAACTTGAACTTGATTGATCAAGAAGCGGATCTTACTGATCTAGAACTTGATTGATCTAGACACAACGAGCGAAGATAAAAATCAATCTTGAAGTTGATGGATCAAGATACGATGAGCGAAGAATAAATTATCCATCTTGATTTGAAGAGATGAAACTGAACACCTGCTTAGATTTAGCATATGATCAAAGATACTCTTTAAAATTTTGATTAAGTTTAAATGAATAATCAGCTTGATGTAAAGTAATGGAACTAATTAACGTTAAGAGATTGATTCAGATGAAAGACAAATATCATCTTGATTTGAAGCAATGAAACTGATATGCTCCTAGTGATTGATTCGATTCAGATGATCGAGAGATCTCAACTTGATGTGAAGCGATGAAGCTGAGATGCCCCTTAGCAATAAGAATTGATTTTCTTTAGTTGAAAAGATTTTTTTGCTCGACTTTTGATAAAGATTAAAAAAAAATTCTCGACATGTGAGATGTGAGGTCAAAAGGTCGTGGTCACGAGGTCATAGGCAATTGTTGGTGATGATAAGTTATTTGAGCACAAATTGATCTTGAGGAATGTTTGAAAATTTGGCATTGATTGACGAGAAACTGAGCACAAAGTTGTTGTGTAGAATTGAAATTGAGATTCAACGTTGATTCATGAGAAATTAAGCGCAATTTGAAGAAAGAATGAGCATTTGATGAAAAAGCACTAAGTGGTTCAAATTTTGAAATTGACTAGTAAAATGATCTCAAATTTTGATTTTGATCTCGAAAATGGAATCAAAACGAGCAAATTAGCTAAGGGTACAATTTTCATGTCCATTGGAGCAAGTTGAAAAATTAGGGTTTTGGCTATATATGGGACAAAAGTGTCATTTTCAAATCATTTTATCCCTCCAAGTTTGAAAATTCAAAAAGCCTTCTACGAAGAAAATGGTGGTCCCTACTCGTACGCATCAATTCGAGTGCCAGAGACGACATAATTGACCCTGAAACTATGAGTCAGCGGTAAGTGATCGATCTTAAGCCTCTTTATGTTTTCAATTTTGAATTTTTTTGCCCACTTTTCAAGTTTTTCGCATGTTTGGGGTCGGGTTTCACGTTTTATCGTGCGAGGCAGCATTCTGTCTCATATGAGTAATTGTTAAATTTTATTTTGTCGTTTTAGGCCACTAGAATTGTCGTTCGGACCTTACCCTCGTGTCGTACGACATGTCTGTAAAACATACATTTTGTCGTGCGAAGTCTAATAGTTTGTCGTTTGGGAATGTTTTATCGTACGACAACCATTCCTGACTCGTACGAGATGCTTCCCTTCTATGTTTTGTCATTCAGGAAACAATTAACATTTTTGAAGCTCTAAACTTGAAATTTTGATTTTGCACTTAACGTAGTTAGATTTGTGTGATGTTTTAATTCTCTTGTAGGCTCATTTGGAATGTTTTTTGATGCTTCATTGTTGGATTTTTGTAGGTTTGATTACCTCCTGTGCTTTTCAGATGCGTTTATCCTCCCACTATGACTCTAGTATGACAGTTACCAGAGGTTGATCAGGCTCATATTGATTTGTGCGATTTGACTCATCTTCTTGGTTGAGTGTTTCCATTCAGAGCATAACATGTTTCATTTGCCAGTGTGGGAGTTGACTATCACTCCCGAGGATTTATATAGGATCCTTCATATCTTTTTTGCTGGGGATAAGGTGGATTATGACGCAACATTGTTACCTGGACTACAGGCAGTTAGGCATGTATTCCGGGATCCAGACATTTTGACCCGTTCCATTAGTTGGGACATTATGATGAAAAGATATAGTGAGGATTTTCCTCTGGCGTGTGTTCTAGCAGAATTTATCAACTATTTTTTGATGCCAAATAGAGGGCAGTAGGGTTTCTAGTGTGGATGGGGCAGGAAGCTGATGAGATTGATGGAGACCCCTCAGAGGCTTGGCTGGGGTTCTTGTATATTGGCCCACATGTATCGCGAGATGCATGAGATTATATATAGGGATGGTAGGAGCATGGCTGCAGGTGTATTTATTTTATAAGTTTGGTCTTGGGAGCACCTCCCAGTTTGTCGGCCGATAGTTGATGATAGTAGAGAGCTTGGGCAATTGATTGTATATAGGTATGCTAGTTATGTCACACAGCCCCATCTGGGCAAGACAGATTTTTGGCGACGATAGTTAGATGACCTGATAGTTGTAGTGTGGAGACCTTATAGAGGTTTAGAGCCATGGGATGACTAGCGGCTGGTTCGCAAGGACCTTTTTGTTACGTGCCCTCTTATCGGGAGATCAAAGACTATTGTTGAGTGGTTTGTTGTATCACAGGTGATGAGGCAGTATGGTCAGCCTCAGGGGGTGTCGCAGGAGTATACAACTTATGCACGTTATGTAGATGAGGAGAGATAGGGATGGTGTCCACGATTGTCCTATGCTTTGTCTATGCAGGAGCTGAGTGGTCTACAATGCCTTAGATGGGACTATATGGATGATGTTGTGGATGAGGGGGTATTACCCCAGTACAGAGATTGGTTCCAGCAACATCCATTTCTTAGGTTTACAGATCCGGGTGAGCAGGTGCCTCGCATAGAGGATGATGCCCATGCACCAGGACAAGGCCAGGGACAAAGACAAGGACGAGGATAGAGAGTCGAGGCTCAGATGCAGGCAGGTGGTGATCCTAGTGCTAGCACTAGCAGGGTTCCAGCTGGGGTTGGACAGTAGACGGGTGAGGGTGGATCCCTGGGGCATGTAGGAGTGAGATTGTGTGGAGTTGATGAGGAGCAAGCAGCTCTGAGATAGGTTTGACAATGGAGGGAGGAGCAAGGTGGAGTTGGAGGTGGAGATGGGGGTGGAGAGCCTGTGAGAGAGTAGGGGACTGATGCAGAGCGATCGATGAGAGCACATCTTGCAGAGCTGCAGTCATAGTTGAGAGTGGCTCAAACTCAGCTGGTGGAGCGAGACCGATAGCTTGTAGATCTTAGGGTTGAGTGCGATCGCCAGAACTCAGAGATGAGAGGAGAGATGAGAGTAGAGATAGAGGCCTTGCGACAGGAGGTCCTTCTCCAGACTAGTAGGGTAGCCTACTATGTTGCAACATATAGTGTTGCAGTTCCAGTTACGCAGCAGGTTATACCCTACTCGTAGTATATGGCACGTTCAGAGGGAGCGCAGGCACCTCGTCAGGATCCCGGTCAGCAGGCTCCACCTCCTCCACCAGGCGATGAGGGAGAGGCCAAGAGCTAGATATTCTTTTTTGTAGCTTGGATATTTTTTGTAGACACACCCATTTTTTTTGTAGCCGATATGATTCTTGCTCTGATGGGAGTTTGTATATGTCATTGGACATCATTTTGTACTCTTAGACTTTATATATATATATATATATATACATATATATATATATATACATATATATATATATATATATATATGTATCTATATATATATATATATATATATATATATACATACATACGAGATCCGATTAGACTTCATCATACTTGTGTTGATCAATTTTTGAGATGTCTTTAATATGCTTTATTCTATATGTATGCATTTCTTTTCAGTATGTAATGCAAATGATTATGGATGTCTATTTTTGTTTCCTTTCATATGCAAATAGATGAATGTGTAATGAGTAATGAGTAATGCAATGTTTCATTTTCTATGCAATAAGATGAATGCAGATGAGTGAATAATGAAATGTATGAATCTATATTAAATATTTATGCATGCAGCTAACATTTCAAAACACAAGTACTCGATCGGAGAAATGATGAAAAAGAGACCACTTAGCATAAGAAATGATGATACTTTCAACTCTCATTCAATAAAGAGATCATTATTATCACACCGAAATCACTCTAAATTCACAAAATATAGAATGAAATGCAAAATGATATGCAAAGCACAACCTAAACCTAGTCACTGGATTTAAAATGCTTAAGATTCATCACCGAGTATAACAAACACAATAGGCAGGTTAGAGTTCCTTTCTTTTTCAATGTGCAATATTAATTATCTTGTCCGCAATGACCCTTTTTTCGTTCATATCCTTGGACAGATTTCGCAGGGACCCGAATTGCATCATAAAGAAATTGCCTCAAAATAAACAAAGAAATGATGTGGACCTCCCTGTAGCATACAAATAAGCGGAGTCGAGGTATGTGAGGCGATTTCACCTTGATGTGAAGGCTCTTATCACAGACACCCAACTAATTTAGATGTTTCTAGATCATTGGGATCATTCTTACAAGCAGAAAACAAAGAAAATATTATGCCACCAATCCTTGCTCCTCTTAGTCACAATAGACTTCCTCGAGTTACTCAGAGGGATAATAATTGAAAACCAATATAAAAGACAACACACAAAGAAAATTTTCATTCATAGCTCAAACTGTTTAGTGATTGTTTTCCGTTATGTTGTTTTGCTTGTTTACTCAGTGATAAAAACTCTTTGGTAGTTAGGAGACAGGTGACTGACTCAGAGTGGACAACCGCGATTCACTGATGGAAAGATGACTTGGTTGACACTGCTTAGGATATGTAATGTGCTCTGTCAATTAACCTAAGACTAGGACGTTGATCAGTTCAATTCATGAGGGTTCCAACGAACTAGGATGTCACAAAAGTGACTAAAATATATGTACAAGCAAAAACAAAGATGCAGGAAAGCGAGAATGCCAACGTTGCGTTGATAGATGGAGCACTTGAGTACAAGAGGCGCCTGTTTGCCACATTTTCACCTGCTTGGCAGAGATTCATTTTTTTTTAACCAAGGTGCCTGTTTACTAGGTTTTCACAAGGGCATTTTTCTCTCTTTATATTTTTTTTTATTTTTTTGTTTTTTTAAGGACTTTTTCAATTGTACATGTTGCTGGAGCAGAGAATGCTAAGTGAAGAATTTCTTCAAGTGGATGGTGTTAGTTAGTTCACAGAGTTGTTATCCTTTCGATGTTGAGAGTTGATAGGCACTAGAGCCGAATACTGCAGTAATGATGTAGGAACCCAGCCAGTTGGGTTCAAACTTCCCTTTGTTGTCTCGAAACTACTAATTTTTAGGATTTTCTCTCAGGACTAGGTCACCAACCTGAAATTCTATTTGTCTAACTTTCTTGTTATGTCTCTAGACATTCTCTTATGATATACTCTAAGATGATCAAACGCCACTTGCCGATGCTCATCCAGCAATTCGAGTTCCTGCAATCTAGATATTATATGATCTTCATCAGTAACAAGACCTTGCAAAGAAACTCTTAAAGATGGTATTTCCACTTCAATAGGTAATACTGCTTCGGACCCATACACCAAAGAGAAAGGTGTAGCCCCAATAGGTGTTCTGATACTTGTTCTATAAGCCCATAGTGCAGGATTGAGCTGCAGATGCCAATCCTTCCCAGATTTGTTCACTGTTCTGTGCAAGATAGTCAATAGGTTTTTGTTAGATGCCTCGGATTGTCCATTACCTTGAGGGTAATATACTGATGACCAGTGTTGTTTTATTTTGAATTTCTCACAGAGCTTGTCTAGATCTTTATTCTTGAACTGTCCTCCATTATCAATCACGATGGACAAAGGTATTCCATACCTGCAGATGATATAGTTTAGGATGAACAAGGCGACTTGCTTACCAGTTGCTTTGATGAGCGAAATCGCTTCTACTGACTTGGTGAAATACTCAGTGGTAGTTATGATGAATTTATGTCTGTTAGATGAAGCGGGATATATCTGACCAATGAGATCAAAGGCCCATTGCTGAAAAGGCCAATGTGTAGTAAAGGGTATAAGATTCCTTGCCAAAGCATGTATGAGATTTCTATGTAGTTGGCATTTTTCACAGGTCTTAGCAAATTTAATAGCATCTTTCTCCATGTCTAGCCAGTAGTATCCAACTTGTAGTAGTTTCCGAGCTAAAGTAAGACCATTCGAGTGAGATCCACAAATACCTTCATAAAATTCCAATAACACACGTTTAAATTCTTCAGTTTTTAGACACCTAAACAATGTATCATCCAAACCCTGTCTAAACAGATCATTAGCAATGATACATACCATGAAGCGTTTCAAGTTAGGTTTCTTTTCTCATTACGAGTAAGGTTTTCAGGAATAATTTGGTCTCGTAGATAAGAGTAGATGTGGATGTATCGAGATGAGTCATGTCCAATAATAGCATAGACTATTTGGGTCTCTAGAGAATCACAGGCGGGGTAACGTAACTCTTCCACCAGGAATTCAAAGCAAAAATTGGACTCTTGTAACTCAGGTATAGATGCCAAGGTGGCCATAGCATCTGTTGCTCTGTTTGCGGATCTAGGAATCTGTTGGAATGATACAAAAGCAAAGTACTTCTTAAGATCGTCCACCATCCTCATGTAAGGCATCAGTTTCTCATCTTGAGTCTGATATGCATCATTGATTTGATTGACTACCAAATGAGAATCTCCATAGATATACAATTCTGCAACCTTCCATTCAATAGCTAGCTTTATCTCATTCACCAAAGCTTCATATTCTGCAATGTTGTTTGTGCAAGGGAGTAGAATCTTATAAGACTTTGGGATTGAATACTTCTGAGGAGTAATAAACAATATTCCAACACCAGAACCATTTTGGGTGAAAGATCCATCAAAGAACATCTTCCAGGGTCGTTGAGTAAGATACATTATTGATTCATGTAGAAACTCTATATGCAGTGGTTAAGTGTCTTCAAGTGGAGCCTCAACAAGTTGATTAGCAATTTCCTGTCCTTTTATGGCTTTGCATTCCATATATTCAATGTCAAACTCTGTAAGGATCATGACCCATTTCGCCAACCTTCCTATAAGTGTTGCTTTATTGAGAAGATACTTGAGTGGATCAATTTTAGCCACCAACTTGACTGAATGTGCTAGCATGCAGTGTCTCAGTTTTTGTGATGCAAAGACTAATGCAAAGCATGCTTTTTTATTATGGTGTAATTCATTTCATAGGACACCAATGTTCTGCTGATGTAATAGATGGCTCGCTCCTTTTTATTGTCGTCCTATTGTGCCAAAAGTACCCCCAGTGATGAATCAATTGTTGATATGTATAAGATCAATGGTTTACCTTGAATCGATGGCATCAATATTGGTGGATTAGACAGGTACTCTTTTATCTGCTGAAGGTGTTGTTCACATTCTTGATCCCAGTTGTATATTATTCCTTTCCTCAATACTTTTGTGAAAGGTCGAGCTTTGTCTGCTGGTTGAGAAATGAATCGTTTGATGGATTGGAGATTTCCTTGTAGACTTATCATTTTATTAATGTTTTTCGAAGGCGATATTTCCATTATGGCTTGGACCTTCTCAGGATCAACCTCAATTCCCTTCTTTGAAATGATGTAGCCAAGTAGTTTACCAGATGTTACTCCGAATACACACTTCTTTGGATTTAACCGTAGTTTGAACTTTTCCATTCTATCTAGTATAGGACCTAGCTCTTGAATATGTGTTGATATCTTCATAGTATTCACTAAGGTGTCATCAACATAATCTTCCATATTCTTATGCATCATGTCATGAAAAATGGTAGTAACTTCTCTTTGATAGGTTGCTCCTGTGTTCTTTAGCCCAAATGACATGACATTCTAGCAAAAGGTTCCCCATGCAAAGGTGAATGTTGTCTTTTCTTAATCTCCGGGAGCTATTTTGATTTGATTATATCCGAAGAATCCGTCCATTAGTGAGTACATCTTGTACTCAGCAGTCATGTTGACTATCATGTCAATATTTGGCAATGGAAAGTCATCCTTCGGACATGCTTTGTTGAGATCTCTGAAGTCTGTGCAAACTTTGATAGATTTGTCTGCCTTTGACACAGGTTCTATGTTTGAAATCCATTCAGCATAATCTATAGCTCTAATGAATCCAACTTTTAGTAGTTTTTCTAGCTCAGCCTTGACCAATAGTGCTACATGTGGGTGCATCTTATGAAGTTTTTGCTTGAATGGTTTAACTCCTGGTGTGATAGAAAGATGGTGCATGATGAGATCAGGATCCAGGCCTGGCATATCAGAGTACATCCATGCAAAGTTTATTTTCTTTTCTGTAAATAGATGAGTGAATTCCTTCAATTCTTTTGCTGACAGTGATTGAGCCATGAATGATGTGTGGTGTCTCTTGAATCCCAATGTTCACTACCTGAGTTGGCTCGATCAATATGGAAGACCTTTCCTAGAAATGACTTGGAAACACATCAAGTATCTCACCTTCAGGCACCTCAAAGAGGTTTTCACCTTTAGGTACATCCTTTATTTTCTCTTTTTTAGATTCTGACACTGCCACAATGTGGTTTTCACCATCAGATCTTTTATTTTTATTTTTATTGTTTTTCCAACTAAGATACTTGATATCCGCTTCAGTCATTTTTTTGCTTTGTTCACTGGTGGAAGAGTACATGGGTTCAACTGCATTGAGATATTAGGCTAATGTATAGTCATTGTCAAAAGTAGGGATATTCATGGGCTGGTTTTGTAAAGTACAGTCAACTAGTTCTGGATGTAGTAAGGATAAATGTTGGACAAGTTCGAGAGCATTCACGGTATTGTCATCACAAATGTGGATCAAAAATTCGAGTTCCAGAATGATACCTTGCGTAAGTGTCTCGAGACCAGGAAGAGTAAGAACATGATTATTAAAGTTCATGTTAATATTTAGTTGATCTAATCCAATAGACATACTTGTAACATCGTTCCCTACGACAGGCTGGACGTCATATCGTGGTTTAACAACGATAAGATCAGTAGACTGATTTTCACTGTTTGTATCAGATGATTTGGAATTTGAGGTTGAGTAGATATTGTCCTGAATAAGACTGTCATCAGAGTCATCAGATGAAGTTTCTGAGTCTTCTTCAAGTGATTTAGTAAGTGTATGTATGGTATCAACACCAACATCTTTAATGCTGCAAGTTCCTTCATGTTGTGGTTCATTTGTCTTTTGTATCTGACATACTTGTTGACATGATCTTATTGTTTCTGTAATCCGTTGTCGTTTACTCCATTCAGCTTCCTCCGGACTGATAACTGGTTCTTGTTCTGTAGCTTCCAACTCTTCTTGTGTAGTGCTATACCTGATTTGTTCTGTTTTAGCATAGGGGTACATAGATGAGAATCTTTCTGGTACTCTTCCTTCCTTCAATCTTTGTTCATAGTTCACTTGTCTCCTTTGTCTAATTTCCTGTATTTCCTTCTCTATTTTTATGCGCATAAGCTCTTGAGTATCATCTATGACACCACTAGACTCTTCTGGAGTTTCTATAGTGGATGTGTCTGAGAGGTGGTCAGGACCCCATTCATACTCGTTTGAGTCAGTCTTTGAATCATCTACTTGCTACCTACCAGTGTATGTGACTGGAGCTTTTAGTGGTGCAAACAATTCTCTGATTCTTACTACTTCATCTCTTATATCTTCTGGGACCTCAACTTCTTGTATTGTTGTAGCTGACACCATCGAAGCTTGAGCACTGACTATTTCTTCTTTCTTGACTGCTGATTCCTCTTTCTCTTTTCTACACTCTGTTTTTGTTTGTTGAGTGTCTGCTTTGTGTAATGTTGAAGGCGATATCCTTTTCTGCCACTTAGACTTAGAAACATGTTTTTGATCTGATGTCTTTTTCGGATTGTACTCTAGTCCAGCCTTATCATTTGTGGATTTTGTTTGCACCTGAATTGGTTTAGTAATACCTTCCTTTTGTTTGCCTAGAGGACCAGTACCTGGATATCCCATGCGCTGAATCATTTTGTAACCAGGATCATATTGGTTTGAGGAAATCTCACTATGTTGTACCTCCTCATTTTGACTATCTTCCTTAAAGAGCCAGTTAAGAACAAAATCCTCTTCTATTTCATCCGCCAGGGAGGTAGAGGATTGTACAAAGAGACCATCATACATGGTATTCAGAGCTGAAGTTTGTGTTCTCATAGCCTCTGATGGCTTGCCCAACTATTTTTGTGATGGAGGGAGAGAAACTAATGAAAGTACCAGTTCTATCTTGTAGCCATCCATGTCGGTATTTGTAATCTTCAATCTCTTTTCTAAGTCTTTCATCAGCGCTTCTGGATCTTCATTTGGAGAGGTTTCCCTATTATGAGGCACAAAAGTATCTGCACCTTTTGTCAATGCATTATAGACGACATTTGTATCAACATGAATACTGACTTCAGCTCCATTATATGGGAATTTTAAGCATTGATGGTATGTTGATGGTACTGCCTTCATTTCATGAATCCATGACCTACCTAGTAAGATATTGTATGACAAAGGAATATCAAGTACCTGGAAAAGGACATCTCTTTCTACAGGTCCCATTCTGATTGGTTATGATACCAGACCTTTAGAGGTCCTTTCTTCTTCATCATAGGCTTTTATTGTTATCTTCTTGCCGGGATCAATAACATTTTCAGAGAATCCTAGTTGTGTAAGCAGACTGTAAGTACAGACATTCAACCCCACGCCTCCATCTATCAAAACACATTTAACTCTGTGTTTATGGATCATGGCTTCAATATGCAATGGCTGGTTATGTGGATGATTTAGCGAGTTGTCATCTTCTTCAGAGAAGGTCAATAGTGAGGTGAGGTTAGATGACCCACCATAGATTGAAATAGATCAATGTTTAAATCTTTTGGAATGTTAGTGGTGAGCAAGGCATTGTCTAGGATCTCTTTGTGAGTAGACGAGAGTTTAAACAATTCAAAGATTGAGATATGAGCATTTGTCTTTTTTAATTGCTCAACAACGCTATATCCAAAAGATGATGATGAAGTTAACCTTTTAAATTTGGCCAAGGTTGATTCTTTTTGTTTGTTTGACAAGGCTGGTGGGTTCGATGTTGCTTGAGTCGGGTTGGAAGAACTAGCTCCTTGGAGAGTGACTTTCTTCTGAGAACGGGTCAGAGCTCTTGCATATCGTGATTCATTTGGTTTATCTTGGACTATAATCACATTGCAATATTCTGATTGGGAAGGCTCAATCATGTTAATAACATTGTCTTGATTGGTGTAAGTATAATTTACCTTGGCACCTCCTTTGGTCTTTGAGGAATCACCTTGTTCGTAAACAGGCAAAGGATCTTTAAATGCTTTATGATCAACATTGGTCAGGTGATTCCCAACAATAATTTTACCAGCGTCTATGAGATCTTGTATCTCATGTTTTAGCTTCATGCAATTGTTTATGTTATGACCTTTATTCCGATGGAAGTCACAGTATTCATTTTCTCTCCACCATCTTGGTTTGACTTCTGGATCATATGGTCTGGAGTTATCTGGTAGTTTTATCAAATTGTTTGCCAACAAAGTTTTGAAAGCGGATTCATATGATTCTTCGAGAGGAGTAAAATCATGCTTAGGTTTGGAAAGAAAAGGTTTTTCTTTGAACCATTCTTTTGTTTTCTTTAGTGGATTTTCTGTTGTAGCCTCAACAACTTTAAGTGCTTGTGTACCACTAGCTAAGTTGAATATTGTGGACTTTGAGTTAGTTTTAACAGTGTCCACTACTCCATCATTAACAACATTCTTGTTGTTGTCTTTGCCAAATTTCCAATACTTGTTCTTCTCTTTAGAGCTAGATCCCGGTTGTGTTTCTTTCCAAGGTGAGATATCCCCCTTCTTTATGAGCACATCTTCCATTCGAATGGCATTATCTACCATTTTGTTAAATGATGGGTGTACTTGCATTTGGATACTATATTTCAGTTCAGGGACCAAGTTATTGACAAATATATCCATTTTCTCAAAGTCGGGGATAGGTCGAGAATACCTAGAGAACATCTTTCTCCAGCGTTGGAGGAAGGTAAGAAGAGGCTTCCCTGTTTTCTGTTTAGTATTGCAAAGCTCGATCATAGTCACATGATGTCGAATGTTGTATGAGTATTGTTGTAAAAATAGTTGGATTAGTTCTTCAAATGTTTTTATTCCTTTGGGTAGACTTGAGACCCATTCCATTGCTTGACCCCCTAAACTCCTTGGGAAAAGGTGCATGAGGTATGTTTTATCGTGCATGAACTCCATACAGGCGTCACAAAATTCCTTGACATGATCTTGAGGATCCAAGGTACCGTCATATTTGTCAAATTTTGGGATCTCAACTTGTGAAGGAAATGGAGGTATGTATAGATTTTTGTCAAATGGAAAGGGACATATTGTTTCTAGAGAATATTGTTTTTGGGGACTTATCCTTATTCTTCAGTTTTGTGACCTCCATCCATAAGGCTTGTAATTGTTTGTACCATGAGTATAGGTGATTCTTCCTTTTTAGTAATGAGTGTCTGAACATCATATCCAGTAGGAAGTTTGGCACCTTGTTTTGCTAGTTCTAAGAAATAGTCTTCCTTCTCTCGAGTCATGATAGCTTTCATCATTTTTCTAAAGTCTTTGTCCTTCTGACAGTCAAGAATCTCTTTTTCTGGAGGTTCAGTGTCTTCGTCAGCCTCACTTGATGAGGAATCAGTTTTGTGAATACTAATGGTTTCCTTGTTCTTGTCATTGTGTTCCATCTCATGTATAGTAGGAGATTCATAAAAAAATGGTCTGCTTGATGACGAAGGTATGCCAGTCAGAGGGTCCTCCTCGTAAAATGGGTTATCTTGATATGAGAAGGGTAGTCCTTTGCCTTTGGCCTCTTTCTTATGAGAGCTCCTAGTTTGAGTAGGCATTTTTATGGATTAGTGTGACCTAAAAGCTATTTGTAATGCAGAGGTCAAGATCGATTTCAGAGCTAGTTTGTTCGGTTAACGTATTGTTTGAGAGAAACAACTGAGATTTTAGTCTGGTTTCAGGAAAGATCTATCCTTTGTAAGACGTCTATCTAAGTCAATTCTAAGAGTAGTGTAAGATTCAGTTTGGTTTCAGGAAAGATCTATCCTATATAAGATGTTATCTAAGTGACTTAGGTTTTATAGGTTGTTGATTGAACTAGCTGAAAGATGATCGACCAAATTGTGCAACGCAAATGGCAAAGGTACACTGCCTTGATCTGTTTATGCTTAGGATGATGATAACCAGGATTATGTTCGCTGTAGATTGTTTTTAGGCAAGTTTGACTATTCTGTTCTGACCAAACCAGAGACTCGTATGATAGGATTTTCTAAACTGGGCGATAATTTAGCAGCTACAAGATGACAACAGTTCTGTTTCGTACGAGTTGCTGCCTCATACCGTATGATAGATGGGTATGTGCAGGACGATAAAAGAATCAGTGTAGTTCTATTTTGTATGACACAAAATTTAGCTCCAAATGAAAAATGATAAGACTTGTACGACACATAATCTGGTGCAGGATGACAAATAAGAAGACTCATACGACACAAGATTTGGTGCAAGACGACAAATTATCAGACTCGTACAACTGTTCATAGAATAGAGACTAAAAATTTTGAGTTTTTTTAATTGCTGAGTATGACCATTTCTGAGGGACTGATTTTGAACCAGGATAGACTAGTTTTGAACAGAATTTTGACTTTAGGATGGACAAGTTCTGACATGGACAAAGTTTTGACTTAGGATGGACTAGTTCTAACATAGACAGAGTTTCAACTTAGGATGGACTAGTTCTGACACAGACAAAGTTTCGACTTAGGATGGACTAGTTCTGACATAGACAAATTTTCTGATCACTGAGTTTGTTTCTTGTCTTCTCTAATATGGGTATTTCAAATTTTTTTTTTATTAGGGATGAAAACACAGAAAACAAGTAGTATGTATAGTAACTCCAATCGCAGCATGCAAACCCTAAGGAATTTGGTGAGGAAAGAAAACCTTTGCTTGTAGACTCAGGTACACACCCAATAGCTAATCAGAATATGACCACCGAGTCTCACGCAATGGATTCTCAACGTTGTATTATCTGACTCCAAATGCTAATGGGGGCACGAAATGACAAGTATCTTGGGAGAGTTACTATCTTTCTTGCACAAATATTATCCCCCTTTCAAAGATGAACCGAGTAGCTTCTAATTTTAATTAGAACTAGTAAGGGATCCGTTCAACACGTCGAGGTATAAACTCAATTAAGAGGTCTCTCAGCCTTGAAAACCAAGGTTTAATATACCCGAAGGTACAGAGGAGAGCTATTCCCAAGCATTGTCGTTGACTTGATTTTCATCAAATCACGTTTATTTTATAGTGGGTTGGAGTACTTGGCATTTATTTGTTCTCACTTAGGTCATTTCCCTCACACCGGCCATAATGGCTTTAAGAGTTTTTCAACCCCTTGGGAGGGCAGGTCTGCTAAAGATGTACAAATCTCAAACAAAGAAAAAGCCTCAAGGGTTTGGATTTCTGATTGTCTAGAAAAAGACAAGAGCATACTCTCCTACCTCACAAAATATTCTAAAAACATGAAAGACATATTTGTTCATTAACCAGATAACAAGTTAGGTGCCTAAAAATGAATTTAAAGAATACACGATGTTTGGTCGATTCTTTCAGGCAACTTGCAAAGACAACGAATCAATAGTCATATTGTCTTTGTGCGACAAGCATATTCTTCGACAAGCATTTTGCAAGAAACTGATTAGGATGTGAAAAATTCTGAGATAGACAGATAAACAGTCAGGGTCAGTTGTCAGAATAATCAATTTGAATCAGGAAACCAAAATCATGAAATTTGCCTTTTTAACCAAAAAACACAAAGTCGTATGACAGAGTTTTAGCTCATACGATACAAGATTCCCTCTCGTACGATATACGATTTCTGCTCGTACGATACTTGCAATTTGTCATTTCAGCCTGTGAAAATTGTTGTACGAGATGTACGAACGAAAATCCAAAAAATCTGAAATCTAGAAAATAACCAAAAAAAAAAAAGCAGTCAGTCTTAGAGGCCGAAAAATGTAGTCTTCTGCCCCACGGTGGGCATTAGAGATGTGTGTGTGAAAAAGGGTCTGTAGCTGCAAGCACAACACTTCAATTAAGTCATTATATGTATGGTTAATAATTAATAATCAATAAGTAATAAACCATAACAAAGCGACTAATTGCCTTCTAAAAGATGCAAGTAAAAGATTGCTCTCAGATTTTTATAAGCAATACCAGTGATTAGACTACACCAAGATGAAGGATTTAATCTATATGATATTCAACTATATGGATGCAAGATGAATGAATAATTCAAGAAAATAATGAATTCAAGCAATATGGATTCAGGCAATGATGGATACAAATAATCTAAAAAAGCACAATGATCTTCAATGACTCTAGAGCGAAATTAGCGTGATGATAATCTCCAAGCGTGTTCTCAAAAATCTCTGGGGTAAATTGGAATGAGAGCTGAAGGTTGAATTTATAGAGAATCTCAAGAGAGATGATGAAAAAGCTCAATTTAGGATTAATTGAAAATAATTGAGAAATCAGGTTCAGTTAACCTTGAGATAGATTCCAATTATAGTTTAATTGAAATGCATTTAGATAAGAAGTTGAAGTTGCATTAGAAATAAGGTTTAATTAATTCCATGCATTTGTGATAAAAATAGATAATTCTATGCATATATTTGATTTATTCAAGAAAAAGGGTCTTTTCAATGCAATTGAACTTCTTTTTTTGAAAAGCTTTGAGTTCCAATTTTAAAGAATAATTCAATAATTCAATTTAATTGTTTTTTCTGATTTCAAGTTCTAAATTTAGAAAAAGAAATAATATCTCAAGTTTGATTTCTTTTTGTTTAATTTCAATTCATGTCTTGTTTTATGATTAATTCCTCTTTTGTAATAAATTAATTCCTTTTGCATGATTAAATGGCAAATTTATTAATTAATTAAATATGCAAGGATATTGAATAAATTAAAATAGGATAATTGATGAAAATGATATTCTTGGAAATGATTCAATTAATTAAATAAATATTTAATTAATATTGAGTAATTGATTTGCCATGTGATATTTGATGATTAAAGAATTAATAATGTGCTCAAGGTTGATTTAATTGCCTTTGGTAAGGACCTTGGTGATGTTGTCGAGATTAGGGGCCCATGGTTTAGGTGACCATTTTTAGGGTATTAAACCTTGATCATTCAATAAGAGACATGTACCCCAGCTGTAGGAACATAATTCATCCTGCTGGCATAGGATTCTCTATACCCAATCACCATGCACACATACTTCACCAAGTCATCTCTAATGGTGTTGACAGTCATTGCCCACTTGTCGCTCACAGAACCAGTGAGCTCTTCCACTTTGGCTTTTGTGATCTTACAGAGAACAGGGACTTCTCCAATATTGCAGAAACTGGTCACGACATATATTGCCTCCGATGTGATATCATGGGTTCGCTCAAGATACATCTTGTCACCATGAACACTACTAAGAATGATTCTTATATGATCTTCTATGAATTCCTTGAGAAAATATACCGCATTGTGGAAATTCTTCTTCTCAATCATGCTGTACTCTGGTTTAATCTTCTTATCTTTTCCATAGAACAAACTCAACTGGGAGTAAATCACTAGAGACCCTAGGTCTTCCAATCTGCAATCAATGTAACCAGAAACATCCCCTTCGAGAATGACTCTAGTGGGAATTTGAGATAGGGCATTGTAATTCAACTTCTTCCTAAGAGATTTGGATGATTCCTCAGGTGTGGAAGAACTAGAAGTGACTTTGGATGGAGAAGCCATCTCTTAATAATTTTTGAATGATAAGAGTGATTTGATGAAAAATACCTTTTCACTCCGAACTAGGGTTCATCGATGTCGAGCACAACACACTTCTCACAAATCTTGCTTTACCACTTTGACCTCCACTCTGGATAGCTTGAAATGACTGCTGGGTCTTGCACAAGATTTCTTTTTGGATTTCTTCGAATGCAAGATTGATCACTTTTGTTATGCAACTCAAGTTAGAAAAATACTTATTCAAAAATAGGCAAGTAAAAAAATGAGTACAAGAGTCACCTTTATACATGCTCCTGCCTACCATAATAAATGCATCACCATTAGGGTACAAACCCTAATTTTACCCTTTACCACTTCATTTCTTCTATCGGTCAATAGGTAACCAATACCGATAAAACAACTTTACTGATATACTCCTGGGGTCCAAAACATTGTTACCGATATGTTCCCCCTTAAGCTTTTCGAAGCTCAGTTTGTCGATTCAGGGGTCTCCACACTGGGTGCGAAAACTGGTACATCTTGTGGCTTCTCTTCAGATTTCTTTTCCAAGTTTTATTCATATCTGCCTGAACGGTTTCAACATCGACCTTTCCTTTACCTTCTGGGTCGACTGGTCTATCTTCCGATTGGTTCTGTCTTAGTCTGCATGATCTTGCAAGATGTCCTGGTTTGTGACAATGATAGCATACCATACCGGGTGCTCTCCATGGTCCGGTGTTCAGATTTCCATTCTTTCTCCTACATGTTGCAGTAGTGTGACTGCTACCATGATAGAACACATAGGTTGCATGCCAACCGTTTGTTGCTCCATAACCATTTGACCATTGGTCATAGGTTCTATACGGTTTGGGTTCCGGTTCATAAGTGGTTCTTGGATAACTCCTTTTGATCTTGGTGTATAACCTATAGGGTTGTTCTTAATCGATCTCCACTCAAAATATCTATGCCCAAACTTGTTGCATGCATAACAATGACCATTAAATCTACCAGTTCTATCCTTGTGGTTATACATATTGTTTTGCATGTAAGGAAAATTATTATAACTCTTGCTCCTACATACATTGGCAGTATGTCCTTCCTTATGACAGTTAAAGCATACAAGTTTGAACTTTGACTTACCTTTGCTTTTGCTGCTGTTCTCAGGTACCAGTTTCTCTTTTGGTGCATCAATCTTGGTTCCAGAGGATTCACCTTCCTCATGTGCAGAGAAACCAAGTCCAGTGGTATCCCTTAATGGCTTCATTGATTCCAGCTATTGGTCCAATTTTGTAGAGCTCAGGTTGAACTTTGCAAGTATCTCCTTCATCTCAATAATTTATTTGAAAAGAGCTTCATTGGGCTTCATTAGGGTTTCATTCTGAGAGATGGCTGCATTGAGTTCTTCTTGCATTTATTCTTTCTCTTCCTTACCTTCTTGCTGATAAGCGGTAATGGTACCAATTTCTTGATTCAACTTAAAGATCTCGTGCTCTTTGTCCTTCACTAGATCCTCATCTTTTCTTCGATTTTCTAGTTCCTGACTCATCCTAATGGTCAGTGCTTCCAGCTCCCTCCTTAGGTTAATTTTGGACTCATTCAGTTTTTCCACTTCTTTGACTATGGCATCCATGTCTGCTTCATCAAAAGAGTTGTTTTCAGTAATTTCCAACATTTTCTCAGCAAGTTCTCTTCTTTTGGCTAAAGAGGCTTTATACTTGACCTTAAGTTCATCATAGGCTCTCTCAGATTCAACCAGATGGTGAGTGAGTTCCCTCATGCTGTATTCCCTCATATCTCCTTTCAAGCGGTTAGACTTAAAGAAAGGTTGGCTCTGATACCAATTGATGAATACTAAGAAGGGGGGGTGAATTAGTATACACAAAAACCTTACCAAACACTTAAGGAATTTTACTACAGACAGATATAGCCCTTTAAACAACAAATCGGTTAATATGCAAACAATCCAAATAGAAAATAAAGCATTCACCCACAATAACACAATCACCATAACACACAATATTTTGATGTGGAAACCCAAATGGGAAAAACCATGATGAGTAAAACTCACAAGTCTACTATCTGCATAATAGAAACCGGACAGGTTAAGGTCTTACAATGTTCTTCACCAAAACAGATCTTGTTAGGAATCTTGATCTCTGTTAGGAGATAAGTCCTATTAAAGACTACCATATTAATCGATTTCAGATCCACAACTATGAACCAACTTGTTAGAGGATTTATAACAGGCTTAACTGAGCCTACCCGGTTAAGGGTTTCTGACTTGTCGAAGAGATTAGTAATCAACAAGTAAGTGATCTATAAAGTAGAACAAAAATGCTTAGTTAGATCCTTGATTTCTCTCTATTAATGCATTGCAGTATCACTTCAGTCTTTTGTCCTTCGCATGTTCAATCTCTGTCGTAAGATACTAATTGCAAAAGACCCAATCTTACTACCCAACTCACTCAAAACCTTAGACATGATGTCCTCATATAGGAATCTGACTTCATGTTGGTCCAATGAGATTAGATTACAATTTCCTAGGTATAATGCATCTAGACACAATTTGTAACATGACATAAAATCACCGCATCGGTGTCGGTGGATGATAACTCATCGCACTTTACAAGTTTGGCAGTTAACAAAACAAAGTATACCGATTACCGATTTACAAACAAACACTGGTAAACTAGAACATAATGTTCCGATTTTAAAAAGGATTGATTGCCTCTTGGGGTCCTCGTACCGCTTGAGGTCCTCATATCACTTGAGGTTCTCGTACTACTTGAGGTCCTCGGTCATGCTTTGACTGGTAAGCTCCTTCTGCAAACACCGATAGTCTTCTACAAACAAAGACTATGCATACATTGGCATATAATACTGGTTTGAACAATACATCACATACTACCGGTTGAGAATAACTCATACAACAAATAAGTGTGTGTCCATCAATGACAATCACAACTAAGTACAAACATCATAAAAATGCCAACAATGTTAGTCACACATGGGGATACATAAGGAGAAGGAAAGTAGTCATTGGGACGTGTAATTGGACAAGGAAGACATAGGTTTTTGAGTTGGAATTGCTTTGGGCAAATTGGTCTGATACAAAAACGTTTGGTTGCAATTTGACTAACATGTCGTGTTAGTCAGACTCTATTGCAACGATAAGCGCATAACACACAAGTTTGTGATCTTTGCCATTTTGTTGACAATTCTCTGTACAAACTAATGTGGGCCACAAAACTATGGAATACACATAACATGTGTGTTATTGATCACTATTGAGGACTTTCACCATTTCACTAAGATGACTGCCAAAGTGCTTTGACTGCCTGAGAAACTGCGAAAGCATATAAACAATGTGTTATTGATCGTCCAGCATTGTGATGTAGAACGGTAATGTTGAAAGCACATAATGCACATGTTATTGACTATTGTTGGGGACTTCTTCACCATTTCACAGTCAACACTATTTTTTTGACTATGACCTTCTGCGAAACCATGAAATGCTTTGATGACTATGAAGGCTATTGGGACCCACAAGGAAGTGTAATCGTCATTTCATGGGTTGAAATCCAAAGCAAATCATGCGGTTTGCGATACAACGTAAACATGAAATGTGACTACAGGGTGAACAAAGATGTTAATTATAAGGGATTTAATTAGGTCACAAGCCAAACCTTCTGGTTGAGCCGACTCGTAGCGAAATCGCGAAAGGCATGGTGTTTTTGCCTTTTTCCTGAAGCTAACTATCAAAGAGTTTTATCCGCCAGTGAAGCTACAAAGACAATGTGCGCATAACACTCATGTTATTCTTAGCTTGATAGATGTTTTGTTTACGTGGGTAGTTGACGATTGTTGATCGGATGATTTTGCGACCATTATTGCATGTCAATAGACACATAGGTACACATGGAAGCTGACCGAAATTGACCAAGTATTTTTAGATGTTGAATGAGAAGTTTTTAATGCCTCCAACGCATGTCGATAAGGAAGATAATCCATGCAGTGGATAACCAGGGTTGACCAAGTGATTTAGACAATGAATATGAAGACATTTGGCTTGCAGATAGTCGTTAAAAATATTGACATGAAGAAGTTGGTAACTACATAGATTATGCATTTAAACGAGGTGATTGTCGATCCGATCAGAGCAGGAGGTTGAAGAATGTAGACAGGCGTGTGGCTCAAGAAGATCGTTGGGAAGGATATAAAATCTAATAGGCATATAGATTGCTAAAAATAGCAATGCAAATATATAGAACTATTGGAAGACAAAGAGACACATTTAATGCTGACAACTATGGACAGAGAAATTAGATTCGATCAATATGCATCTATGATATTCTAGAGTGGTTTTTTTTTTGGAGGGAAAATAAGATGATCGAATGAGAGGCGGTTGAGAAGATTGGATAGTTGTGAGAAGGTAGATGAGTCAATATAGAAAGAGAAGTTGATTTTAATTAAAAAATAGAGCTAGGATTGTAAAAATAAGTTGTTGTTGAGCTGAAAAAGTATAGACATGAGAGAGTTTAGTTTAGTAGAGAACAAATAGTTTTTATCAGAGATAGAGAATTCAGAAAAGACAAGAAAATTCAAGTAGAGGCAGAGAAGAGAAGAGAAGAGAAGACAATCAAGTGAAGGTTGAAGACAAATCAGAGGAAGAAGATTAGAAGGCAAAGAGAATCATTTTTAGAAAGACAAATTTGTAAGTGTTACAAAACACATTTGTAATAGGGTTATTCATTGTGTTTGTTTAATCGGATATCACTGTGAATCTTTGAGTGGGTGCTCAGAGTAGGGGTAGGTTCTCCTAGAGTAAGTTCTTGAAATTATCAAGTGTTGGTTCTCCTTGGGTTTGTGCCTAATTTTTTTTGTGATCAACAATCTTATTGTGAGGCTAGATTGGAGTAGTAGACTCCAATAGCTATTCTCACCAAGGTTTTTCCAACATCAAGTTTTCCTCATAAATTATTGTGTTATGTGTTTTGTGTCTCTATGTGTGTGTGTGTGTGCATTTCATCTGCTTGATTTATCCTTTGTGTATTCAAATTTAGGTTTAAATTTTTAAGAATATCATTGATTCACCCCCCTCTCAGTGATCACTTGTGTTCATCATTTGGTATCAGATCCCTAGGTTCCCTTATAGTAAATGCTTTCTCTAGCTTGGGTAGATCCTATCTTGTGATCACAATGGCCAAAAATGTTCTGTTCTTTGCCAAGGTTCCCTTTTTTGATGCCACAAACTATGCCTTTTGGAGTAGGAGAATGGAGACATACTTGTCTTCTCTTGGGTATGATGTTTGGATGTCAGTAAAGAATGGATATACAGTTTCTGTCACTCCTCTTACTGACCCTGATGCTAAGAAAGAATATGAGAATAATGCTAAAGAAAAACATGCTATTCTTAGTGGATTATCTGACATAGAATCTATAAAGGTTATGCACGACAAGTCATCCAGAGAAACATGGGACAAGCTACAAAGAATATATGAGGGAGATGCCAAAGTTAAGGAAGCAAAGCGACAAAACTTAAGAACGCAATTAGATAGCCTCAATATTGAAGAAGAAGAGAAGATTGTTGATTTTCTGCAAAGGGTAGATGAAATAGTTAATGCTATAAGAGGACTTGGAGAATATATTGCAGATGAAATCATGGTTAAAAAAGTTCTTAGATCTCTCACTCCTAAATATGACACCAAAGTCTTTGCCATTGAAGAAGCCAAGGATCTAGAAGAATTCTCTATGGATGAATTGTTTGGCTCCTTATCAGCTTATGAGATGAGAACTATAGGTGTAGAAACATCAAAGGAAGAGGTTGCCTTCAACACAGCCAAGAAAGGAAAAGAAGAAGCTACTCATGAAAAAGAAGATGACTTTGATATTGCTATAGCAGATTTTGTAAGGAAGCTAAAGAAAGGATTAGTCAAATACAAAGGTAAGCTCCCTTTCAGATGTTTCAACTGTGGCAAGATTGGACATACTGCATCTAAATGTCCCTATGGAGAAAAGGATGAAGACAAGAAACAAAATATGAAGGCTTTTGGTAAAATGAAGAATTCTTACAAGCCCAGGAGAAGAAATTTTAGGAGAAAGAACAACCTTTACACATTTGAAGATGATACCTCTGATGAAGAATCTCTAAAGAGTGTTGCAGTGAGGATGAAGGAGAAGTCAATCTCTTTATGGAATAATGAGAGTTGCATGATGAACTTGTTATTGATGACGAGGAAGAGGATGTTAAACTTGAGGTAGATCTTGAAGGTGAGCTTGTGAGTGCACTTGAAGAACTCAAGAATATGAAAAAAGAATACAAAAAGGCTAAGTATGTTGTTATTGAAGAACAAGAAAGATTGAACAAATGTCTTGAGGAGTCTGAGCAAAACATTTCAGATTTGAGGACACAATTGGATAAAGATAAGAGAATGTATGAGGTAACAAAATTATATTTAGATAATAAGGAGAACAAATATCAAAAGATGGAAGAAGAAATTGTAAATATCAAAAAGGAACTTGACAAGTGCAAAGATAAACTCAAGGTGAGAATCAAGTATGAGGGCAACACTAATGCTTTGGATAAAATGTTGGATAAACAAAAACACTCCAAAGACACGAAGGGTGTTGGATTTGATGTTGGTCAATGTTCTAAATATGATGACTCTTTCAGTAAAGAAATACTTTTCACCTCATCAAGTGAAAATGAAAACAAACAAACTTTTACAATCATCAAACCCACTAAGAAGAAGACATATGATGTTGCTACAAAGAAAAAACATGTTGATCCAAATGGAAAAGCCAAGATAGATGATGGAGGCTTCACAAAGGTCAAGGATATGAGGAAGAATCCAAGAAGACCGAGTTATGTTTCTTCAAGGATATGTTGGAATCAAAAAACACTGAGAGGGGGGGGGGGTGAATCAATGTTCTACTGGAATGATCAATTTTAACCTTATTAAAAACATGCATTCACCAACTGGTATAGTGGTACATATCGAATTTAAAGAAGTAAAGCAACCAATAATCCAATCACATAAATGAATACCATAACACAGAATTATACGTGGAAAACCTCGAAGAGGAAAAACCACGGTGGGATTTGTGACTCACAATATCAATCCACTGGCCATATGAAGAGATATTACAAAATATAGGGGCATGCACTTGTAGGAAGGCTTATAGCCTAGAGCACACTTCTCAATCACAAAAGGAGCCTCACTAACTACATACAAATCCATACTACAATCTAGAGAAATGATTGAACTACAATGATAACATCTTTTATGCCTAAATAGAGTTCCAATTAAGCTATGTCTGTTCTGGTCTGAAACCCTAAATCGTTACTAGAATACCCTCTTATATAAATATCCTCACATACATGATCTCTCTTATATATTTTGCATTAAATAACCTTACATATCCATATCCTTGCTTATACATACATTCTACAAAATGATCTAATCAATTGACCTATATACCCCTTTACAATCCATCATGCCTTATGTCGGCTTTACAAAGATAATTACAATATGAATATACATGTCGGATCAATAACATAAACACATGAATATCAAAAACAATTGCCGATGTCAGATCTCCCAAATGATGTCGGCCTCCAATACTTATAACCTGATGAAGTCATGTTGGCCTGCAATGTGGGTAACCAAAGAATTCCTTCTAACCTGCTGGTGCCAGTGAAGTGTTTGTCGGTACACAATTAAACCAAAATATGAAGCCGGAACATTTTGCCACGTTTCTATCAATTACAATCTATTGAAACCAACCAAATGCGTGTCAATTGCCAACAAACTCCCCCTTTGGCATTGATGGCAACACTCATGTGAAAAATGATCATGGTTTCCATCTGTTGGTTTCATCATGAGTCTACTCTCCCTGAGCTGAATATCCATCTATGATCATAATAAAAAATACTCCAAATCTCCTGAATATTTTTTACCTATACTCCCCCTTTGACATCAATGCCAAAAACCGGGACAAAGAATGAAAGATTGTATAATGAATGTCCCAAAATACCTTACCGAAGCTGAATATATTTGAAAATATCTGGATAGGCCTTCTCTAAAAGCTTTAGATAAGTATCCCAACCTGATTTGAAAGTGTTAGAAATAGGAACAAGTTCATTTAACATATGGGCATATGACTCTTTCTCATTAAGCTCTGTCGGTGTGGGATTACCAACCATATCTATACACTCCTTATATACACTTAATGAATCCAACTGGGGACTCACCAATCCTCTAAGTCCTTTGGGTCTCCTGATGATTTTATCTTTTTCTCTCTCGAGAGCTAAAACTTGGGTTTCCAAAACAAAAATTTGACTATCTATAGATGTAGTTAAAGAATTTGATCCATCAAAAGAATTAACTATACCTACAATCTCCTCCTGAATATCCTTAATCCTTTTATCTATTTTAGTTGTGAGTAAAACTGTGTTACAATATACTCTATAGATATTAGTAGACCGCCTTAATGCATTATCAATCAATTTCAAGTTATCATTAATCTCCTTCCTCTCAGACTCAATCATTTGATCAAATCTAGCTCTCTTTTCCTGTGTAAACCTCTCCAGTGCCTGTTGGTTTGATATTTGTTGTAGAGATTGAAAATCCTTTAAAATGTGTTATGTGATTACCTTAAGCTTGCCGGATGGGCTCACTTCATTGTCAAATTTGCACTTTGGGACAAGTCTATGCAAAGCAGTGATAGACTGATCAATAACCCCTTTATCCATAGATCCCTCCTTCATAATTTTCTTTGCAGCCATCATCATGAGTTTAGTATAAGTCATCTTCGTTATGCTTTTCTTTTCAACCTGCGAGGTGTCAATTGACAACAATGATGGACTCACTCTCAGTTCTTTGTCAGATTCCCCTTTCTTCTCCTCTGATGGTTTAAATTTTATAGGTTCCTCACTTGCACTGGTGGATTCGCCACTTGGTATAGTCTTAGTTATTGTCGGTTCCTCCTTAGGAACTGGGTCCTCATCCTGTATATTTGGATCCAGAGGATTGTTGTCCTCATCATTAGTAACCTGTACACTTGCAACCTTTACACTCTCTGTTTCTACCGGTATCTCAATATTTTCCTGTACATTAGTCTCTAACCCGGGCTCTATATCCAATATCTTAATGTTTTTCAAAATTGAGGGTGAAGTACCCATAATACCTTTACCTTTCCCTTCAACCGGGATGTCTGTATTATCTGTTTTAGGTTGTGGTGAAGTATAAAAACCATGGTTTTCTTCAAAGAACTTAACCCATACCTTGTGTGTCTCCTTGACTATCTCATTGACCCTACCTAACATAAGACTGATTATTCTATGCTTGCTGTGAAATATTTTCCTATCTACAACTTTAAGTGTCTTGTCCATCTCCTTTGGAGTAATAGAAACACAAACAGATAACAATTCCTGAATCTTTAAATGTCCATCCTCTTCCATTAATGATAATCTTCTAGCATCTAATATGTCATATAACTGTGTTGGTATTTGGTTTTCAATTTCTAACAAGGATTTCTTATAAATATCCAAAAACAACAAAACTGATTCCTCTACTTCTCTCTATTCAACATCATCCAAATGCTCATAATAAAATTGCACATTCTTCAACATACCATCTTTGGTTATTTCATCAACTAATTCTGCACAAGTCTTGGGTGGAATAACAGTTATATTACCATATGCAAGTACGAAATCGGTGTCATCCTTCTTCTTTCTTCCAGTACCGGATGGGGCTGAAGGTGTTTCTTTTGGTGCTCTTTTCTATGTTGGTACCTTGATACTAACTTTCCTAACCGGTTTCTTCTTTGCTTCTACCTTAGTCTCTTAAGTTTTCTTTCTCAATACCCTCTTGAATGCTAAGGGTGTGTCATCATCAGATCCAGATTCTGCTGCAATTGGCTCAATGAATATTTCTGGCTCTTTCCTCTTTCTCCCTTTCTCTAGAACAACATCAATCAATGCTTTGATGTCTTGTGAAACCTTTTCAACAAATTTACTTGCCTTGCCCTCCTGCTTCTCCCTCTTCTTCCAGTTGAACTCAGTTTCAACCTCTTGCTTCTTATGTTTAGCATTACCACAGGTTTTTATAGTTTCATCTATAGGTGCATCAATTAGCATCTGTGCATAAGCATCTAGGATCTGTGCATCAACTTCATAACCCATTTCCTCAATCCAAATCTTCTAGGGCTTTACAACTTCCATCAAAGTTTCATCTTTCTTGACCATGAAGCATATCTCAGTTGAGTACTTCTCAACAATGTACTTTGGAACCCTCTCCCTAGAATTCATAGCCTTCTTAAATGCTTTAAAGTAACCCCACACTTTGTCATCTCTTTGACTACCCAATGTAGCAATTGATTATTTTAGTTGCCTCCCTACCAGGATACTGAATGCCCATTGTCTTTTCCCAAAATCGGGAGTCTCATTGATGAAAAAACTATTAAAAAGACAATTAGGTTTCCATACCAGAATGTTCCTTTCTTCTCTCCTTTGATCTTTCCTAGGTCAATCAATAATTCATCCAGCATCCAACCACATAGATCTAACTTCTCATTCTCCCTCATCATTTTATGAGCTGCATAAATGCAGGAGCTAGAAACAGAATTCATTCAGTTTGATTGAGTTGCCTTGTAACCAATGACCATGCTTCTGAATTTGATATCTCTATCGATGATAATACTATCCTCATTGATCACTTGTTTGATGTTGCACCGATGATCTTGTTGACCCGATCATTAGAAACTTTCTTCTTTGGATGTTGTCCAACCTATGGTAAATCGGTGATGGCCCTGATGACCTCTATCAAAATCTTATACAGTCTATCTAACCAGATAAATTCTCCATGCACTCTGTTCAAAACATATCTAACACTCTCATCTTTAAATTCAAAAATATCCAAAATGTCAGTAAACCCTAGATCCTCAATATGTTGGTACTTGAGCTTAATCTTTCCTGAATCTCCCATAGCTCACTCATGTACATGTTCTTAATATCAGTTATTCCTAAATCCTCAATATGATAATGAATGCTCTGACATCTTTGACATACGCGACTCCTTCCAGGACATGAAAAAATGCACTAACTGAACCATCCAAGGTAGCAATATGCGGATATCGCTTGAAAATAGGTCTGGGATGGTTGTTGACCTCAACAACAATAAGACTTGAAATAAACATAGGTTCGGATGATGATCCCGCTTCCATGATGAAAGATAAATACTTGTGAATAATTGCATGTGAAAAAAGCTAAAGAACTCTTCCGATCGCTGGTGAAATCACTCAAGATGATATCAATCACACTGAATTGCCTTAGACTTCCTCTGAATTGATCTAAATGCAAAGTGATCAGAAATGAAGCGAATTCATCATTTTATCCTCCAAGAAACCCTAATCCGTCATTGATATGAATGACTTCCGGTGGAAGATATCGGATCTTGATTAAACATATCTATGTCGGATAAGCATCTCCAATGTCTGGAACATCTTCCAGAACCTCTTCCTAGGGCATATGCATTATCTTCCTAAAGTTTCCCTACCCCTAAGGCATCTGCCTTAGTTATCGGATGAGCTTCCTATCGGTGCAGGAGCAACCTCCTCTATCAGTTGAGTAACCGGAGCATTTCCATCTGTTGATTATTCTTTTGACTTCTTGACCCATCTCTGGGTATGATCTTTCTAGATTTCATTGACCTTCTCTTTCCCTTTCTCATTTGGTCCATTATTACCAACCGGTGGATTTCTGCTTCTACAAAACTTAGCAATATGTGCAACCTCATTATATCCATAACATGTAACATTGTTATTTTGAATTGCTTTGCTAAAACTGGTAAAATTGCTTGACTTTCATTGATTAGCCATATGTCCAAATTTTCCACATGAATAATATTTAACATTCATTCTGTAATCTTCTGTCTTATGACCATACTTATTGGATTTAGAACATTGACCGGGAGCAGAATCAGGGTTCTGATTTGCTCTATTTCTACATTGCCTAGCCATGTGACCAAATTTATTACAAACAAAGCATTTACCATTAAATTTATAAGCATTAAACTGCCTTACTAGTGCCTTATGATTTTGATCTTCATTTGTAGTACCAAAACTTTGACCTTGTTCAAATCCAAGTCCATTGGAATCTCCATTCTGACTTTGTCTCTTCAATAACTCATCTAGTTGTGTTGAACTAATCTTGAATTTTTCTTTATGCTCACTTGCATTAGCCAGATCATCTCTCAGAATTATCATTTGTCTCTCAAGCTCTTGTTCATTACTCTGGGATTGTACTAAATCAGTTCTCAACATATCATTTTCATGAACCAACCTTCCACATTTTTCAAATTTTTTTTTCAGAGATACAACAATATTTTCTTCCTTTTTCTTCTGGTCCTCAATCTCTTTAGACATCCTCATAGTTAGAGCTTGCATTTCATTCCTCATAACCATGTTCTCCTGGCTCAGCTTCAGACATCTCTCATTAAGTGCATCTTTCTCTTCATTATCCTTATTCTGCAAAAGTTCCTTCCTCCTAGCCTGAACAAATGATAGTCTCTCCTATAGGACAAGAATGAATTCCTGTGAAGAATTCAATTCATCTTGTAACTTCAAGTTCTTCATCCTTTCAACATCATAATATTCAAGTGCCACCTCAAGTTACTTCTCCAAACTCATATCCATGAATTCTGGATTCAGGATCTTCGTCAAGCTGTTAAACTTCCTTTGAGGCATAAGGCTCTGATACCAATTGTTGGAATCCAAGAATACTGAGAGGGGGGGGGGGGTTAAATCAGTGTTCTACTAGAATGATCAATTTTAACCTTATTAAAACATGCATTCACCAACTGGTATACTGGTACATATAGAATTGAAATAAGTAAAGCAACCAATAAGACAATGACACCAATGAATACCATAAAACACAAAATTATACGTGGAAAACCTCAAAGAGGAAAAACCACGGTGGGATTGGTGACCCACAATATCAATCCACTAGCCATATGAAGAGATATTACAAAATATAGGGGCATGCACTTGCAAGAAGGCTTAGAGCCTAGAGCGCACTGCTCAATCACAAAAGGAGCCTCACTGACTACATACAAATCTAGACTACAATCCAGAGAAATGATTGAACTGCAATGATAACATCTTCTATGCCTGAATATAGTTCTGGTTAAGCTTTGTCTGTTCCGGTTTGAAACCCTAAACCCTTACCGGAATACCCTCTTACATAAATATCCTCACATACATGATCTCTCTCATATATTTCGCATTACATAACCTTACATATCCATATCCTTTCCTATACATACATTCTACAAATGATCTAATCAACTAACCTATATACCCCTTTACAATCCATCATGCCTTATGTCGAATTTACAAA
Organism: Cryptomeria japonica; assembly: GCF_030272615.1. Lineage (NCBI taxonomy): Eukaryota > Viridiplantae > Streptophyta > Pinopsida > Cupressales > Cupressaceae > Cryptomeria > Cryptomeria japonica. Next base: position 497,299,235 of record NC_081414.1, read on the forward strand.
GATAATTACAATATGAATATACATGTCGGCTCAATAACATAAACACATGAATATCAAAAACAATTGCCGATGTCGGATCTCCCAAATGATGTCGGCCTCCAATACTTATAACCCGATGAAGTCATGTCAGCCTGCAATGTCGATAACCAAAGAATTCCTTCCAACCTACCGGTGCCAGTGAAGTGTCTGTCGGTACACAACTAAACCAAAATATGAAGCCATAACATGTTGCTATGTTGCCATCAATGACAACATATTGAAAGCAACCAAATGAGTGTCAATTGCCAACAAGAGACCAATGAGAAACACATTTAACAATAATTTGTATGTACGCCAATTCCATGGCTACTGCTATAAATATAATACTTATGGTCATAGAATTGTTTATTGTAAGCTTTTGCGTAGGTCTCCTCCTAGTTATGAAAGTAGGAATCCTTTTGCTTCTCTTAGAAACGTTGATAACATTTGTTATCATTGCAATGGTTTTGGTCATAGAAGTTATGAGTGTTGGACATAATGGATCACTCTGAGAGGGGTGAATCAGTGATTAAAACACTTTTTTTCAACAGGGGTATACCGGTAACATATAAAAACAAACCGAGTACAGACCAGTGGCTCAAATATTACAAACTAAGTGTGTGAAATGATTTTCTATAACATCAACATAACTCAATCACAAGAATGCATTACAAAACACCAGATATACGAGGAAAACCCAATGTGGGAAAAACCTCGGTAAGAATAGCTGCTGGAGATCTTCTTCTCCAATCCAGCCTCACAATGTAAAAGATCTGATTATAATTTTAGGGCATCAACCCAAGGAGCACCAACCCTTGAATTATGATCACCAACTCAAAGGAGCACCAACCCCTACACAATTTATAGGCTATAACCTAAAGGAGCTACAACCCCTGCACTAAGCACCAACTTAGCGAAAACAATATAACACTCAGTTACACAAATGAGATCCCTATTGCAAAAGAAGTTTTGCAACCTTACAATATTATGCTCTGCTGGTCTTGACCTTACTGGTTTGTGTTTCCTCCATACACTCAAAAACTTTGCTTTGCTGCTAATTCTGACTTTGCTAAGTCCCCTCTCAATATCTTCACAATTCAACTCACACCGATCACTCTTTATCACATGTGGCTTCCTTCAGATTTTCACCTTTGCATCTTGTGCTAACTCTTCCAGTTTGTTCCTTACACTGGTTTACCCTACTTCTCCTTACTGGTACATTCCTCTCTCATAAACACTTTATCTCTTCGGCTCTCAGAGAACAATTTCACACTTACCTTCACTCCACAGCAGCATCAATCACAGCCTCAAGTCATCATATTTAATCTTGAGCTTTCCCGCCAAAAATCAATTCAAACTAAGGGTGGTTAGGGTTTCCTTTTCCCAACCAAATATTCATCAAATCTAATCTGATCTGCCTTGGATCGATCACCAACATTCGAGGAATGCATCTGTACCCATTTTCTAATATCCAATGCATATTTGCTAAAGATAGCAATCTTGGCCATAATTTTCGGCCTTGAAATATGTTGACTCATTTATAACCTAGCTGTTTCATTCTTGAGGTCCTCTTGCAGTCTTATTTCTTTGCTTTGATCTAGGTGCCAACTACTCCCCGATCTTTCTTTGTCATTCATTCCTCCTCTAGCCGCACCAAATTGTTACCATCCTGTGATTTGTGGTTGTTTCATTAATGTTGACTAACTGTTCCAACAACCATGTCGATGGAAACATCACCGACCTCTGCATGCTTGCCAACTCAGCTCCACATGGGATCACATCGGTCATACACTCAACTCACCGACACAAGGTCGATTTACACTTAAATAATCAACAAACTCATATCGGCACAAGCCCTTACCGGTGAGACCTTCTCCTTCTGCTAACCGGTAGTGCATACTACACCAGTAGCACATCTTCATCTCCAGTGGTTTGTGATCATTTTAACATTCCACCTCTTCATCACAAATAGGAAGCCATCCTTCAAACCAATTTATGCTCTACCAGTTATCACTCAACATACTAACATACACATGCATCTCACCTCATACCGGTGAGGTCACCGATAGTCTCAATACCTACTTGTCTTCCACCATATTGGTTGACAAGCCTTCATGTTAATGTTCTCAATACCTTATTTATCTTCCACCATACCAGTTCACTCTACTTTATACCATATGACATACCTATACTGGTAGCCTACCTGCAATACGAGTTGACATCAATGACAACTCAATTCCAACAATGAGTGTAGGAGAAAAGTGTCTCAGTCCTATAGTAATTTCTCAAGTTCATCATTCAATAGGAATGTTAAATATTATCATTGTCAAAACTTTGGTCATATAGAAAAGCATTGTAAACTTAGAGTAGATAAACAAAAGAAGAAAATGTAAACCTTGGAACCAAAGACAAAATCATATCAGAATGTGACAATAGAGAAGAAGAAAGAAACAAAACAAGTTTGGGTAGAAAGAGAAAAAGACAAGGCAGTGTCAAGTTTGATTGTCCAAATTTCCCCACATGCATAAAGAAATAACTTATGGGTCATAGATAGTGGCTGCTCCAACCACATGATTGGTGACAAGAAAAAGCTCATTAAGCTTGAAGATTAGAATGGAGGCTCAGTAAGGTTTGGAGACAACTCTTCAATCAAAATAAAAGGCAAGGATACACTAAGAATATATGGCAAATTAAAAGCTCATGATGTATATTATGTGGAAGGTCTAAAACACAATATGTTGAGTGTAAGTCAAATGTGTGACAAAGGATATAAGTTTACATTTGACTCAAAAGGACGTGAAATTAGAAAATAATGCAATGGCTAATTAGTTGTTGAAGGTAAAAGGACTGATGGAAACGTATACAACTTGAAGGAGTTTTATGAGTTCTAATGTATGATGGGATAAGTGGATGAGAGTTAGTTATGGCATAGAAGATGGGGTCACATAAATTTTGTTAATCTTGTTAAGGTTAGCAAGAGAGGGTATGCGAGGCACATACCACATATCAACAAGACAACAAACACTTTTTGTGATGAATGTCAAAGAGGAAAATAAACTAAGGTGAGCTTCAAGAATAAAGAATATTCAACTACAGGGCCACTAGAACTTGTGCATACTGATTTGTGTGGACCAACCAGAACAAGAGCTCTCAATGGTGAGAAATATTTCATGTTGCTCATAGATTATTTCTCTAGGATGACATGGGTTACCTTCTTTCAAGACAAGTCTCAAGGATTTGAATAATTCAAAATCTTCAAAAAATTGGTTGAAAAATAAAGTGGATACAAGCTGAAATGCCATAGATCAGACCGTGGGGGTGAGTTCACATCAAATGAGTTTGAGGATTATTGTTAAACACATGGAATAAGAAGACAATATTATGCTCCTAGGACACCATAGCAAAATAGTGTGGTAGAAAGGAAAAATAGGACAGTCAAGGAAATGGAAAGAACCATGCTAAATGAATATAACATGCCTGATGTATATTGGAAAGGGGTAGTCCACACAGGTCTGTACACATTAAACATAGTACAACTAAGAGTGAACATCAAAATGACACCTTATGAGTTATGGTATGATAGGAAACCCTTAGTTAAGTACTTCAAGGTGTTTGACAGTAAATGATTTATCAAAAGAGATGAATATCGATTAGGCATCTTTGAATCAAAAGGTGATGAAGAGTGTAAATGTTAGGGTAGATGTAGATCTATGCAAAGGAAAACAAAACATAGTAAATCAGATTGAAGAATCTTATGTTGATGAGGAAGATAGGTCTAAAAGTGAGCAAGAAGAAATACCTAGCAAAGATCCAAATAAGTATGTTCAAAAGAATCACCCTAAGGATAAGATAATTGGCAACAAGAATGATGGTGTGCAAACTAGAAGAAGATATGCAAGATCAAATGAGCAAGTAAATTTCTGCCTCGAGACTAAAATGGAACCAAGGAATTATGGTGAAGCCAACAAGAGTGAGAAGTGGATGAAAGCAACGGAGGAAGAGTTGTAGCAAATTGAGAAGAACAAAACATGGGAATTAGTTCCTAGACTTGCTGATAAGAATGTCATTGGGACTAAGTGGGTCTATAGGAACAAGATGAATGAAGAAGGAAAAGTGATAAGAAACAAAGCCAAATTAGTATGTAAGGGATATGCTCAAGTTGAAGGGATAGAATTTGAGGAGACATTTGCACTAGTTGCAAGACTTGAAGCAATCAAAACGTTTCTATCATTTTCAGCATACAAGGGATATAAAGTCTACCAAATGGATGTCAAATATACGTTCTTAAATGGAAGTCTTGAGGAAGATGTCTACATAGAGCAACCTGAAGGATTTCAACTACATGAAGATGAGAGCTTTGTATGTAGGTTGAAAAAGGCTTTTTATGGTCTAAAGAAGGCACCTAGAGCATGGTATTCTAGGTTGGATAAGTACTTACATCATCAGGGATTTAAAAAGGGGTGTGCTGATAGAAATTTATACATCAAGGAAAATGGAAATAATATGATCATAGTAGTTGTGTATGTAGATGACATCATATTGGAGGCAATAAGGATTCCCTTTGCAAGGAGTTTGATCAATAAATGCAGTCTGAATTTGAAATGTCCTTGATTGGTCAGTTGTCATATTTCCTTGATTTGTAGATTTCTCAGTTAGGTAAAGGTATATTTATATCACAAACCAAGTATGCCAAAGACATGTTGAAGAAGTTTTAGATGGAGGACAACAAACCGGTTAGTACCCCCATGGTGATAGGATGTAAGTTGAGTAAGGATGATGAATCACCTAGTGTAGATCAGACATTGTATAAATCAATGATTAGAAGTCTATTGTACCTAACTTCCTCAAGATCAGATATATTTCAAGCAGTATGAATGGTTGCATGATTTCAAGCAACTCCAAAACAATCACATGTCAATGCAGTAAGGAGAATCTTCAAGTATCTATAGGGAACAATCAATTATGGCCTATGGTATGCAAAGCATGGTGAGTTCACTCTAAAAGCCTACACTGATGCTAATTGGGTTGGTTGTATTGATGATAGGAAGAGCACCGATGGTGGAGCCTTCTTACTTAGAAATAGGTTGGTTTCATGGCATAGCAAGAAACAAGAGTCAATCTCCTGATCCACTGTTCAAGATGAATACATTGCTGCTACAACATGTTGTTCTCAAGTGTTATGGATGAAGCAGACACTCAAAGACATCCAGGTAGAGTGTTTAGATCCCATTCCCATCACGTGTGACAATTAAAGTGCTATAAATATATATCAAAGAACCCTGTCATGCATTCTAGGACAAAGCACATTGCCATCAAATATTATTTTCTTCGAGAAAAGGTTGTAGAGAAAGAGGTAAAAGTTGAATATGTGCGCAATGATGAACAAGTAGTTGATATATTCACTAAGCCATTGCCAAAATATAACTTTGAATACTTGAGAAAAAAATTGGGTGTTGTCCCACCCTCCTTCAACACAAACGTTTTTATGAAGTCTGTGGTTTAGGAGGAGCATATTATTCTACACATTTTTTTTTGCCTTTGAACCTCGTGCTTGGTCTCAGGGGGAGATCATAAATTTTTATGAGCAATATCGGGACTTCTTTTTATATTATATCAATGGTTTATCAAGCTTCCAGGTGGTACAGGCATTCCAACTTTATGCACATAGAGATGATCGCAAGGGGAGAATGCACATTTTCAAGCCGTGTTTCAATTACACCGTGCATGTCTATTGGAGGTTTGAATGTTTTTGTTTCTTTTTTTAGAAATCAATTTTTAAATCAGACATATGTTTATAGGTAGCCAAGCCTTTTGCCATTGTTTTTGAAGGGGGAGAATATTAGCATGGTTGACATCAATGCCAAAGGGGGAGATTGTTGGTATTATTGTCATTGATGTCAACAAAGTGTAGTTGCAGACAAGCATAACACACCATGTTAGTCACACATGGTGATATAGAAGGAGAATGAAAGAAGTCATTAGGATGTGTAATTGGGCAAGGAAGACACAAGTTTTTGAGTTGGAATTACTTTGGGCAAATTGGCCTGATACAAAAAAAATTTGGTTGTAGTTTGACTAACACCTGTTAGTCGCACTATGTTGTACTGATATGTGCAATAACACACAAGTTTATGATCTTTTCCATTTCGCTGACAATTATTTGCATAGATTAACGTGGGTTGCAAAACTGCGAAATGCGCATAACATACATGTTATTGACCGTCATTGAGGACTTTCGCCATTTTGCTAAGATGACTGCCAAATTGCTTTGACCGCCAGAGGAACTATGAAAGCATATAACTTGTGTGTTCTTGAAGTACTAGCTCACTTATTTTAGGTTGGATAAGTTCATCATCATGTATTTCAATCTCCTCTTCATTTGTTTTCTCTGCAATTTCCTCTATTTGGTTACCTCTATCTTGTTCTCCTATTTCCTTGCCAACATACCCCTCTGAGGGCTATGACATCTCTCTTGAGGCTACATCATCATTTGTTATAGTAAAATTCTGGGGGGTTTTCTACTGGTTTTGGGTTAGACTCAAAAGATACTTCCTATTATTTTGTATGATATTGTCTCTACATAAACAAAGATTCCCTTTCACTACTTGTTTTGGAGTCTAAATTCAAAGTTGTGCTTGATTTTTCTTTCCCCTTAGGAATCTTTAGTTTCCCTTTTAATATATGAGATTGCCTCTATTTCATTCCCTCTTTGGTTTCTTCACCCTTTTTCTTATCATATTTTTGTGTTGCTGCTAGTATTTTCTTAGTCACTTGGGAAGCAACAAGGGATTCTTCTAGGAAAATAGTGGCAAGAGTGGTCTGCTTCAACAACTTAGCAAGGGTTTGAGTTTTCTTTAGTTGTACAGTAGATGGGGTGGTCTCCATCTTTCTTTTCTTTTTGGAAACAGGTGTGTCTTCTATCTTTTCTTTTTCAGTTACAAGGCTTTCACTCACCCTTAATATTTTTCCCTTCTGAGATTTTGGGCTACCATCACTTTCTTTTTGTTCTACATGAGAAGTTTCCTCTATTCCTTTTGCTGCAGAAACAATATAGATTTTGACCTTGGGGATTGTCTCTTTTTCTTTTATGGAAGCCTCTATTTTTATTTTTCATTTCTTCTCCTTAAATTTTTTATCAATAAGTTTAGCTCTGGGTTTTGTGGTAGGTTTCTAGGACAATTTTTGACCTCGGGCCTTGGTTGTAGGAGGAGATGACTGAGTCTCCTCTACCTCTTCTGTAAATGACCATGATTTAGGGGTTTCTAAATTAAAAATATCTTCTTCAAAAGAAGAACTTGTTGCTGTTGATTTTCTTTTTCCTGGGGTTTACTACTTTTCCCCCTTTTGTAATCCTCTAAATCTCATTTTTCTACCATCTGGCTCAAGATTCACATGTTTGATTTTTTAACTAGTTTAAGAAATTATTCCCAGCTCATATTCTGAAAGTAGATAGCTAAACTTCTCTTTATTATAAGAGTAATTAGAAAGTGGTGTGACAAGGAATTATCCTTACCTTTCTGAACTTCCACATCCATGCGGGTAAGAGAGTAAGGTAATTTGGTACATTAACCAACCTTCCATGGTGAAAATGAATGAGAAGAATAAAATGGTTTGAGTACAATAGGGATATTTGACCCTCACAAGATAGATACCTAATGATTATTTTTGTTTCCTCAACCCACTTTTCATTTAGATAAACCTTTCGAGTCCCTTACTTTGATGTATCCAAAGGCGGGTCCCCAAGTCTAGTAAACTCAACTTGACTGAGAACTACATCATAAGTGTCTAAATAGTCTTCTCCATCTATGGAAAGCCTAGTCTCTTCACCAATGACCATCATGCTTGAATCCACTCTTAAACCCTTAATAGTTGCTACATTGTTTTGAAAAGTCCAAGCAAACTCTAACGCCACTCTTGTGTCATAGTCACCCAACTTCTAAAAATAGTCTAGTCATCCTATATTCACTAGTTGATTTCTACAATGAACTACATTGTCAAGAATTGTATGAACTAAGGGTTCTTTTTTAATAGTTTCTCCTCCCATTTCCTTCTCCAGCACAAAAATTGCTCAATTTCCTACAAAAATTCACTCCACTTCCTACAAATGCTTGACTCCTTTTTTGTCTATGCATTTTTTGTATTCCTTTTCCAAATTTTTACCAGTTTTTCAGAATTGAAATACTTTATGCAAAAAAATAGATATTGGCAAAGAAAAAATGACAAGATGAGTTCAAGAAATAAATATTTTCATTACTGTGAGGTGAGGGAATTATTGATACGATTAGATATGAATATCTTATGCTGATTTTAAAAAAAAAAAATGGTCATGCAAGATAATCATTATAAAAATAGGATGACATGACTACCTCCCTCCAACTTAAGGTTTGCAATGTGTCCACATGCGTAGAACAGAGGAAGTGATATGATAAATGTGGGAAGAGCACAAAAAATTGTGTTTTTATAAATCATATTATAATACATGCAATATATGGAATAAATGTGATGTGAGAAACATATAAATATTGTTGAATGAGTCGATGATGTATATGTAATGAAATTATAAAGTACCTGTGACAAGTTGTGTTTAATTATCACGATGTCTACAATTTACATGTATAATCTCTTGAGAGTTGTGCTGCAATTATGAGTTGGTGGTGATGAAATTTTGAAGAGGTTGATGAGATGGCGTCGATGAAATGAATTTGAATATGCTACATGAATGAGTGGAACTAGCAGTGATAATGTTGTTGTGGCATATTGTGGTAGTTTGAGGAAATTGCCACATGTGGATAATCACGAACAAGACAAGTCTCAAGTTGGAGATTGTAGGAAACAAGACCCTCTGCTATGAACTACCTGAGGATGATGGATGATTCTTTAATTGTGGTAATGGAGTATTCTCAAATAAATGAGAAATTTATTAATGTTTTCTTAAAAGTTATTCCAAAACATCATCAATTCTTGATGGTGTAATATCAAGAACAAATGATTTTGCTAAGAATCCACATTGCTAGATAAAATCCTCCTTACAATTTGGGTTGTTGTATAATATGAGTTTGTGACTATTGACCAAAAGTGAAAAATTCACCTAGTCAATGATCTATAATTTTATAGCTCCAGTAGGGTATACCTCTACAACTTTGTAAGGACCCAACCATCTAGTCTATGATTTACCTGGATGATCCTTATAATGAGATTAAAATAGTAATACCCAATCACCTAGTTTAAATTTCTTTGTTTTTATGTATTTATCATGCCATTTCATTCATTGAGTTTGAATTACCTCCATCCATTGTAATTCTTCCTTTCTAAATTCATCAAGTATATTGAGTTATTGAATTTTCTCTACTTGTGTCATTGTTAAATCTATGCCAAGTTGGGTTGATATTTTTAATGTCTTATGCTCAAATTCAATAGGCATAGTTGCTTTTGCTCTATACACTAATTAAAATGGTGTGAATCTTGTAGCAGTTTTCTATGTAGTCTTGTAAGCTCATACTACTTCTTGTAATCTTGAAGCCCAATCCTTTTTATAAATGGCAACTATTTTTGGTAGGATTTCCTCTAGCTCCCTATTTGTGACCTCTACTTGTCCATTGGTCCGTGGGTGGTATGGAGTACTTTGTGATGCCTTAGTTTTTATTCATTCATTAATGTTACAATCAAGGTAGATGTAAATTACGCAGTTTGATCAGTAAAAAGATCTCTTGGAACAATATATCTTGTGAAAATATATTCATATAGAAACTCAATGGCCTTGTTATCCCTTGCATGCTTCATTGCTCATACCTCAACCCATTTTGTTAGGTAATCTGTACATACCAAAATATACTCTTTATTATTTGATGGAGGATTAATAGGCCCTATAAATTCCAAGCCCCACTTATCAAATGGAGCCAATACTAATTGTTTTTGCAAAGACATTTCATTTGAATTGGTAGGCCTTCTCATTGTTTGGCATCTATCATAATGTTTGGTATACTTAACTGAATCTTTATGGATAGAAGGCCAATAGTTCCTTGCATTTAACACCTTAAGAGCTATTCTTTTGGCAGAAAAATGATTCGCATAAGGTTCATCATGAAAAGCATGAATAACATCATGAAACTCATCTTCTCTAAGACAATGTCTCATAACATTTCCCGATCCATTATAAAAGAGGTATTCTACAATCCATGAATTAGAAAAACTCTTTTCTACTAATTGGCACTTTTCTCTAGTAGAAAAATAAGGTGGTACCTTTCCAGATATCAAATACTTTACAATATCAACATACCAAGGGTCATGAGTTTGGAGTACAAATATATGCTCATCAGGAAATGAGTCATCAATCAAATTTTCTAATTCTATATCTGTAGGTCTTGACAAGAGATCTACAACTACATTTGCCTTACCTAGTTTGTCGATTATGGTTATGTCAAGTTCCTACAGTAATAGCAACCATCTTACCAAGCGGCCTATTATAACTGACTTATTCATCAAATATCTTATTGTTGCGTGGTTTATATAAACAAAAACATGGTAACCTATGATGTAGTGTATGAACTTATTGATGACATCGATTAGAGATAACATTTCTTTCTCTATGATTATATAATTAAGTTCAACTGCTTGCATGTTTTTACTGATATAATATATTGCATACTTTGTTATGCCTTCTTTTTGCCCCAAGATGACACCTACTACATGGTATGATGCATCTGTATGTCTATGAAATGATAGAGTCCAATTTGGTCCTATAAGAATAAGAGCTTCCATACAAATATCCTTTGAATCTCTGAAAGGCTTGTTAACACTCATGGGTCCAAACAAATTCAACAGCTTTCGTTAAAATGACATATAATAGTGATGCATTTTTTCTAAAGTCCTTAATAAATCTTCTACAGTAGCTTGCATGGCCAAGAAAATTCCTAACATCTTTTTCTCTTGATGGCACCAACATAATTTTTATGACCTCTATTTTTATAGGGTCAACTTGCATACCTTTATGAAAGACATGGTGGTCAAGAATTACTCCCTCTTGTATCATAATATAACACTTCTCATTGTTGAGTGAAAGGTTGATATCTCTACATCTCTGAAGAACCTTAGTTAGACTCGACATATATTCCTCATAACTATCACCATATGTGGTGAAGTCATCCATATATAATTCCATGCAATCATGTGTTAGGTATGAGTATATGCTAATGACCGCTCTTTGAAATATTGCAGTTGTGTTACAAAGTCCAAAAGGTAGGATACCATAGGAATATGTGCTCCATGGACAAGTGAATGTATTTTTGTCCTAATCTTTTGGTGCAATCTAAATCTAGTTATAACTACTAAAACCATCCAAAAATGGAAGTATTTATTTCCAGCTAAAGAGTCTAAAACTTGATCAATAAATTAAAGAGGAAAGTGATCCTTCCTGGTTGTTGAATTGAATTCACTTTAGTTAACACGGACTTTCCATTTCCCCCCTTTCTTTGTTACTATAATAAGTGGTGAGACCCATTGGCTATCAGAAATGGGATAGATGAATCTTGCATCAAGCATTTTTTGCAATTCAATCTTTACTATCTCTTTGACTGTTGGATTCATCCTCCTTTGAGGTTGTCTAATCCGACTTCAATCTTCTTTGATGTAAATCCTATGTGTGTAGAGATTTGGGTCCAATCCTTTCATATCACTATAATCCCAAGAAAAAGCTTCTTTTTGTTTGTATAACAAAGACACTAATTGTTTTTGTTGTTCTAGAACGAGTATTGATATTTAAGTGCCTTCAAAGGGTAATCTCCACCCGAGTTATAAGTAGATTCATTAAGGTTGTATTAGGTATTTTGTAACCAAAGTTGATGTGTGTGGTAGAAACTGGTGAAGTAGTTGATAAATATGTCTCAAAAGAGGTTGTAGGAAGAAATGAATATAGGGGGAAAGATGTACATGGTAGGCATTGTAGCGTCCTAAAATTGTGACACTTGCAATTTCGACTGCATTTGGGTCTTCACAATGGCGGCGCAACGTTGAACCTAAATGGAGACCCCGAAACTTTCTTATAACATCAAAAACTGCATTTTTCAGCACCCTGGCCTGATCCTCCTTGCACCCTGTTGTCCTGGGAGGTGGGACCATGGTGCCCAGCGCCCTGGTCCTTCAGGACTAGGGCGCCCAGCACCCTGGTCCCCCAGGACCATGGCGCCCAACGCCCTGGTCCCTGGCCCTATTTTGGGCCCGGTCTCTTTTGGGCATCGGGTCTTTAAGTTTGCAAATTGGAAAATAATGTTTCTTGGTCGGCCTAAGGTCAAGAAAATCAGTCTATCAGCCCTAATTGACAAGTATATAAACTACATTTCCCCTCTCAAAAAGAAGGAGGACATATGTGGGAAAAAGGCGGAAGCGATATTCAAACATTCAAACATTCAAGCATTCAAGCATTCCTTCAAGCAATTGAGCATTCTAAGTCTCCATTCAAGGCTAGGTGTTGCATTCAAGACAAGGATTCAACCATTGAAGAGGAGATCACATACAACATACATCATACTACATACATTACACCTTCGCATGTAAGAATACAAACATTCTTACAACAAGGTATCAGTACTTGTTTACATTACAAACATTTACATTTACAGCATTCTCATTTCTTGGTTAATTCCAAAACCGGGGTTTGACCTAAAGGAAAACCCCTCATCCCTAACCCCCCAATCGTACTCTCTTTTCTGTGTGTAGGTTGCAGGTACACGACTGTAATTGAAGATCTGGAATCCTTGTGTAGAGACGAACAGATCCCCCTTCGTTTCGTGAATTTTTCGGAGGACCGTGTGCACGCCGGGCGCCATTGTCCTGTCAACTTTCATTCAAATTTACAAAACAGCACCGTCTCGACATTTTACTGCTAATTCCAGGTCCGCAGCTTCATCCCGTATCCCTATCTCTGTTTATAAGCGAATCTTTCCTACTTTACATGCATTCCTAGTTCAATCTTTCTATCTACATTCTTTACAAAAGAGGGTATCCTTGATGTCACAACCCTTGAAACTCATATAGAATCCAATCTTGCATTGTGTGGGATTGGATCTTGTGGGTTTCAACCCCTCTTTTGAATGTAAAGTCTCCCCTAAGTGAAAACCATCAACCCTAGTGACTCTCCCTTCTCTCTCCTTGGAGTTGGGGAGGGGAGAACAACTAGGGTTCAATTTTTCCGCTTTACATTTTGGTGAACCCGACGTCAACATCCTCATTCTGATTATTCATGGTTAGATCTGAAAATTTTGCTTTCCTAATTATATTTCCATGTTTGATCTTTTGCAAATTTTAGAGGTTGATTGCATAAAAACCCTAAAATTTTCTTTTTAAGTAATTAAGCTTGTGAAATGTTTAATTGTTAATGCTTGTTTCAGATCTACCCTTCTATTGCAAATTGTCAATTCATATTTGTGCTTTAATTCTGAAAATTAAGTGGTTAAATGTCAAAACCCTAATTTTAAAGACCTTCTTGATTCAACCTTTGACTGATAATTTCACTAATCAAAACACTTCCAAATCGGCTGTAACTTTGGATTCCGCAATAAAATCACAATATCTTTCATCCCTGAAAATTTGGAAAAAAGTTGCGAGGACCGTGTGCACCCCGAGCGCCATCGTCCCCGACATTTTTTCCGAAATTTCAGGAGCTAGATCTTACTGTATTTTTCTGCTAAAATCCAAAATTTTGGCTGATTTTATCAATTTTAACACTTTCAAAATTAAAGTCGAAGTTGGTCTAGCGATTGCTTGGATTGAGGCTTCTAATCATTCAAAAATCATTGAAATTGAAATTTGTATCAAAATTGTGTCCCTTACAGTCCTAAATCTGAAAAGTGTGTTGGCATTCATTCAAAATTTCAGTGCTTTATTCAAATTTTTACAATTTGTGACTTTTGAAATTAAGTGTTTAATTGCAACATCTTTGATTTCCACTTTCAAATTTGAATTTTGCATGAAATCGAGTCAACTTCTAAATTTCAAAGCCCGCGTTGCTTTCAGCATTCCCTCTAAAATCATAAAATTCAAAATTTCAGTTTCCCTCTCTTTTTCAAAATTCAAATTTTACATTTTTCAACAATCTTGGTAGGGTTCAATTTTGAGATTGCAACTTTAATTTGGCCTATCTACAGATCTTTAAATCACTCAATTTTTTCAGATTAGCTTTAAAATCATCATAACTTTCATCCCTGAAAATTTCAAAAAAAGTTGCGAGGACCGTGTGCACTCCGTTCGCCACGGTCCCGGACATTTTTTCCGAAATTTCGAGAGATTGTCCTGATTGCATTTAACAGCTTAAATCTAGGAGATTGGCTAGTTTTATTGAAATTTGCTACCTCTAAAATTCAAAATCTTCTCTCTTTCTTTAGTGCATGAGTTTTACAACAATAAGCCCTACTTACACTATTCCCGTTAGACGAAGCCTTAGAATTAAGTCTTTCCAAGGTGTAATTACCGAGGAGATGGAACCTAATTTGAATGGCCTTTTTAACGAGGACATGGGTAGATCCTCTAATCCTCTTAATGATGAAGAAGCTCTCCATGAGGTTTCTGTAGAACAACTTTCAAAATTGGATAACCAATTTGATGATTTTCGACAATGGATGTCTCAAGAATACCCTGATAGTGAAGCTCTTTCATTAATTGAGGGTCTAAAACGTATGGTTCAAAGTGATAAGAATGGAATTGATATTTTGCGTGGTATTGCACACATTGTGGATTTGAATGTGATGCCTATGAAGAGTTGTGCCAAAACTTTAGGTTATACACAACCTCCTACTCAAGTTAATCATTCTATTCCTTTGACAACTCCTATTGCTAGTATACCTACTTTTACATCAAACATAATGACTACTTCAATACAAGACATTCCTCCTATGATCACCAGTCATGGGGGAAATCCTTCTTCTTCAATCAATCCTCTTCCTTCATTCAATCCGACTTCTTCATTCATTCCTTCAATGAGTGTTCCTATTATATCTCCACAAATAAACATGACACAAGGGGGCAATTCATTTAACCCTTCCATTCTTCCTTGTAGTGTTCCTCCTTTCCAATCATCTCCTATGACTAACTATCATAGTGTCCCACCACCTTACTCTCTACCTTCTTTCAATAACATAACACATCCATCACAATCTAACACGTCTAATATGAACTCTTCGACTGAAGCGACCATTAACAATCTTGCACAAACTGTCTCTTCTTTGCAGCAACAAATCGCCTCTATGAATCAATCTAAGTTTAGTGTGCCCACATTTGATGTCGCCAGCCCACTTTCTCTTGACATTGTTTGAGCTATCCCCCTAAACATGTTGAAATCCCGCATTTGGAGCTTTATAATGGTAAGGGTGATCCTCTAACACATGTTAAGACCTTTCAAACAATATTTACTGATTTTGCTTATGACCAAAGGTTGCTTGCAAAACTGTTTACTAGAACATTAAGAGATAAAGCCCTACAATGGTATTGCTTGTTGCCTTCGTATTCTATTACTTCTTTCAAACAACTTGCAAATGCTTTTATTCAACAATTTCAAAACAATATAAGTCCTAAAGTTACTTTGATTGATTTAATGCATTGTAAACAAGGTGTTAAAGAAAAAGTGACTGATTTCATTGGTAGATATAAGCATTTGTATGCTCAAATTTCTTTTCCAATACCTGACAATGACATTCAAAGAATCTTTATTTCTAATTTACAAAAGGATATTAGAGAAAAACTTCTGTTTTCTGAGTTTACTTCTTTCCAACAGTTGTGCGCAACTCTTCACAATTATCAACTGACTGTGAGTCAAATGGAACAAGCAAATCCTATGGCTCCGAGTGATAAGGGTGATAGTAGTCAACAACCATTTGGGAAGTTTAAACCGAACAGAGAGTCAATTAAATTCAATGAAAACATCATCAACAACCATGTGAATGCGGCATCAGGTGTGCCTCCTATTTCTAAGTTTTTCAAGAAAGAAAGAAAGTTCACTCCTTTGAATGAATCATTGCATAGTATTATGAATAAGTTATTGGAACAAAATGTGCTTACTCTTCCTCCTATAAGGCAAATAGATCCTGCAAAGATTAATTCACCCTATTTTGATAACAAATCTTTTTGTCAATTTCATCATCATCCTGGGCATGATACTGAAAAATGTTTTGCTTTAAAGGGTAAAATTCAAGATTTGATTGATAATAATACTATCTCTGTTTCTGGTGTGAATGATAAAGGCAACACATCTGTAGCTCCTTCGAACCAAAATCTTCAGATTTTTACTGATCCATTACCTTCTCATACTTCTAATGCGATTGATACTAATGATTCATCTGTCTCACCTGATGATCTTGTGTCTATGGCTCCGAATGTGATTAACTTTGTAGAGCAGCAGAAAATCCCTAAAGAACCTTCCATCACCTTTGATTCTAGTGAAACTATCAGGGCACCTGATGGTCCTTTATATATAGTTGCAAAAGTTAAGAATACACCTTGCCGTGGAGTGCTTATTGATCCTTCTTGTATGATTAATGTCATTACTGAAGAATTTCTTTTTACTTTGCAATTGAATCAAGTGATCTATGACGAAACAAATGTGGTTGTGAAACTATTTGATGCATTTTCTTCTCCTGCAATTGGTTCTATTACATTACCTATTGAGGTCCATAACAAATCCCTTGATGTGGACTTTTCTATTATTCCATCGTCCGAACAATTTCGTGTGAAGCTAGGCTATCCTTGGCTGTCTTCCATGAAAGCTATTGCTTCTCCTATTCACAAGTGCTTGAAATTTCCCCATAATGGTGAAATTGTTACTATCAATCATAGTCTCTTTAAACTAGCTGAAAGAACTTCTAGCATTCCTATTGATTACTTTTGGCCTAAACAATTCCAATCTCTTCCTCCGCGAAGTGATCATCTTTTCAAATCTTATCAAAAGTGGAAAAAAGATATGATCCTATCTCTAAGTGAACCTAGAACACCCAAACTTGACATTTCTATCATTCTTGAGAAGGAAGTTCTTCCTTTGAAAGACAAAACTAATGTCTTTCCTCAAGAAGATTCCCAACCCATTCCTATGAATGTGACTACATCTATGACTAATAAACTTCCTAAAAGTAGATCTATACCTCCTCGTCATGATGGACTTGGTCTCCTTCCTAAACCAAATATTCCTCCCTTATATGGAGCAGTTCCTCCTCCTTCCTCTTATGGAGAGAAGAGACCTTCCTCTTCTCCTATTATTCAACCTAAGAGACCACAACCTAAACACCCAAGTGAAAAGGATGAGAACATTCCTCCTCCTCAATCTTCTCAACTTCCTACAAAGACTAGACGAAATTGTTCTGCACGTGAACGCCGACGAAAGCATCGTCTTAGAGCTCAGGCAGCTGCTTCTCAAACTTTGCAACCCCCAAAAACACCTTCAGCTAGTATTATTCCATTTTCTCCTCAGCCGAAGATTGAACCGAAATCTCCTAAACATAAGATGCATGATGGTCTTGATCCTGTGCGAGTTAAAGATCCTATTTTTATAAATCTTGATGACGATATAGATGAAAATGTTATTCATGATGAAAAAGTTACTCCTGTTCATTCTGATAGTGAATATGAATATGTTGATGTTGATAACCATTTATCTAACGCATTTTCTAAAGCACTTATCCTAGCTCCTAGACAAGAACAACGTGGCTCGGAACATGAACATAGCCCTTGTTTGGATCTTGTGATAGCTCCATCTGCTGTGTTGGATGTTCCTCCTCTAGCGTGTTTCCTACCTTCCCGAAATACTGATCAACAAGATTGGGGGGTATATGACGTGATAGACTAGTTTCATTAGCATAGCCGACTCTCTCCTCCTCTCTTGATCTCTTTTTGTTACTTCTTCTATGTGTTATTCTCATTCTTCTATTTGTTGTCCTTAGTGTTGTCTACTTGAGGACGATGCAAAACATTGAGATCTCTTTTGGTCTCTCTCATGTTGACTCAAAAGACACACGTGTTCCCTTCTTCTAGGTGACCTTCCTTGATTGGGGAATGAAGAACAATTATGCATACATACATATGATATACATGAATTATCATACAACATACTGACCCCGAGGAAAGCGAAGTCACCTTGTGCTTTGTGTTTTGTGTCTATTATCCTTGGGCTTATCTCACACTTGGGGGCTAAATCCTTGTGATAACATGCTCCTTTCTCATTTCTTATATGTATCACTACCTTAAAGCAATCACCCCCGGTGAGGCGTGTGCGATCGCTTTAACGTAGGGGGGCATACATCCCGTCCATATCTTTTCAAGATACTTGAAAATTTCTTGACAAATTTAGCTTTGGCTTGAAAATTTTTGATATCTTTCTTGCATGACTCATAGTGAGGGAACCTTACTACTAACAGTCATGGTTCTCCCTCGTGATCTTCCCTTTTACTTTGTCAATCGAAGTCGTAAGATCCTTAGTCCACTGGGGGCTTGGTGTATCTTGCCTCCTTGACGTGGTGAAAGTTTTTCAATGTTGTTTCCTTGTACTTTACCGAAAGTATGAGCGTACGCTTATACTCCCGCTAAAGTGGGGGCTAAATGTAGTGTCCTAAAATTGTGACACTTGCAATTTCAACTGCATTTGGGTCTTCACGATGGCGGCGCAATGTTGAACCTGAATGGAGACCCCGAAACTTTCTTATAACATCAAAAACTGCATTTTTCAGCACCCTGGCCTGATCCTCCTTGCACCTTGCTGTCCCGGGAGGTGGGACCATGGCGCCCAACGCCCTAGTCCCCCAGGACCATGGCGCCCAGCGCCCTGGTCCCTGGCCCTATTTTGGGCCCGATCTCTTTTGGGCATCGGGTCTTTAAGTTTGCAAATTGGAAAATAATGTTTCCTGGTCGGCCTAAGGTCGGGAAAATCAGTCTATCAACCCTAATTGACAAGTATATAAACTACATTTCCCCTCTCAAAAAGAAGGAGGACATATGTGGGAAAAAGGCGGAAGCGATATTCAAACATTCAAACATTCAAGCATTCAAGCATTCCTTCAAGCAATTGAGCATTCTAAGTCTCCATTCAAGGCTAGGTGTTGCATTCAAGACAAGGATTCAACCATTGAAGAGGAGATCACATACAACTTACATCATACTACATACATTACACCTTCGCATGTAAGAATACAAACATTCTTACAACAAGGTATCAGTACTTGTTTACATTACAAACATTTACATTTACAACATTCTCATTTCTTGGTTAATTCCAAAACCGGGGTTTGACCTAAAGGAAAACCCCTCATTCCTAACCCCCCAATCGTCCTCTCTTTTCTGTGTGTAGGTTGTAGGTACGCAACTGTAATTGAAGATCTGGAATCCTTGTGCAGAGACGAACAGATCCCCCTTTGGTTCGCGGATTTTTCGGAGGACCGTGTGCACGCCGGGCGCCATTGTCCCATCAAATTTTGGTCAAATTTACAGAACAACACCGTCTCGACATTTTACTACTAATTCCAGGTCCGCAGCTTCATCCCATATCCCTATCTTTGTTTATAAGCGAATCTTTCCTACTTTACATGCATTCCTAGTTCAATCTTTCTATCTACATTCTTTACAAAAGAGGGTATCCTTGATGTCACAACCCTTGAAACTCATATAGAATCCAATCTTGCATTGCGTGGGATTGGATCTTGTGGGTTTCAACCCCTCTTTTGAATGTAAAGTCTCCCCTAAGTGAAAACCATCAACCCTAGTGACTCTCCCTTCTCTCTCCTTGGAGTTGGGGAGGGGAGAACAACTAGGGTTCAATTTTTCTGCTTTACAGGCATAACAATGCTTCATCCTATCTAGTGTAATTATTTTGGACTATATGATTAATGACCACATCCTCATCCTACCATTTCAATGTAAGATCCCTCTCTATCATCATTAATGCTTGATCACCTTGTTGATGAGGTTGAGTTGGAGGATAAAGAACTAATTTATTTGTGACATTACCATTTGAGATGATCATTTCTCTTGATCTACATCCTCTAAAAGCATTCCTTGTTGCAAGCCATGGTCTTTCTAGATTGATTGGACATGCTTCAAGATTAGCTTTCGACTAAAGAATGATGAAATCACTAGGATATTCCCAAGAATCCAATGTTATGACCAAATCTTCTACCATCTCTTCTGGTTTGACTATGGAACTATGAGCAAGTTGTAGGAAACTAGGTGTAGGTCTTAGGTTGGGTAATTGCAAATTCTACATAGTTTCTTGGTTCATAACATTAATTGCAACTCTTGTATCAATTAGAGTGTTTGGGATAAGTACACCATTGATTATGACATTTACAACAAGTCCCCCCAGATCAGCGTACTTGGGAACCTGTACTTTTCCTACCATAATGTCTACTAGCTGATCCACCACATGGATAGTTGCAGGATCCTTTCTTTTCCCACCTATATTTTTAAGGAATTCCTTAATAGTAATATATTAAAACATCCTTGATTTCTTGAAATAAAGGAATTCTAACACTGACATTCTTTAATTGGTCCAAGAAATCAAATGCAGGTTCAAACTCAAGTTTTTGCATAGTAAGCCTCTTTGGAAATGGGGGCAAGTGTTCCTTACTAGAGTTTGGGTCAAGAGTTAAATATTGGCTTCTTAGTATAGGATGCACATAAAGTAAGGTATCATCTAATGGAAATTATGTTATTCTTGGGCATGCTAATGCAACCAAAGTTTTTCCAAAGCGAAGGTGCACATTATTAATGTATATTACATAAGCAAGAAATTATTTAGAACCATTAGCATATGCTTGTTGTACCAGACGGTTGTTTGGGTTTGATGTAGTTTGTGTTGATAAGTGGATAAACTTAGGAGATTGTGCAGGAGGATTGGTAAGATTAGGAATAATGGCAGGTTGATATGGTGGAGCTAGTAATTGTTGTGAGTATCTTGGATTATAATTAGGCTATTGTTGAGTACCTCTCCACTATGGTTGTTGCTAATTTGGATATTGATTTGATAGTTGAAAAGGTGGCCATCCCCCACAATAAGGCAGTTTCCAAGGTATGGGTCTAGGATTCATCCAATGTGATGGAGGTTAACTTTGCCATTGATTAAAATTTCCATAAGAAGGATTATAAGTTATTGGATCTTGATGCATACTTGATATTTTATTCCATGGTTTCTATTGGGTGAGGTAGAACAATTTTCCATATTCATTTTCAAGTGCCCTAAATCAAGGCCTATCTTCAATGTGTGCAACTTTTTTACATCTACAATATTTTTTCTTATATTTACACTGTGGACAATATTTAACCAACACAACATATACTTCCTCTTTCTTCTTTCTTTCTTGTAATGCATCCATTTGTGTAGCCATATGGTTAATAATATCCCGCTTAATGTTTAAAAGTAGGTTACTGATTTCCATTTGTGATATTCTAGGGGTAGACTCGAACACTAGCCCTCATATGCTTCTAGTATTCCTCGAAGTGGATGTTGAATAATTCCTTGCAAGTTGGCATAGATTATCCCAAGTTGCTTGAATCACATCTCCTCCTCCCATTCAGTTCAAGGCATACAAGCAATCTTCATCAATCCCACAAAAGAAGACATGCTTAAGAGAGTCCGCATGTAAATTGTTATGTTTGGATTTTTACTGACAGAATTGGAAGCATTCAAGATATTCCTCAAATGATTTATCTTCTTTCTGAGTCTTGTGAAAGATATCATCTCCACACAAATATCCTCCTTTGCAATAGTCTTTGTATTTGTTCAAGAACTTTGTCTTCATACTATCCCAATCATCCATTGCATCCCTACCCAAGCTCATGAACCATCTCAAGTAGCATCTTTAAGAGTATCAAGAAATAATTTCAACCTATGGGCATCTATGGTTTAATCATTACTATGACATAGGACATGAAACTCAAAAAGGAATTTATTTGGGTCCTCCGTAATAAGCCCATGGAAGTTAGGAAGAGTTGAAGGTTGGTATGTTCTTGAGAGATAGGTTTGTCTCTTTGTCGAACAATGGGAAAATAGATAGTTGGGGTTTCATCATCTTGTTTTTCATCCCCCATTTTGCGCTTGGGTGGTGAATTACATGGTGTGGAATGATGAGATGAATTGAAGTCTTCTATGGATGCTAGAGAAGATGGTGGTGAATGGTATTAAATTTATGCCAAATCTGATTGTAAGGTTTGAGTGTCAATATGAGGAAGGAATCTTCCATGAGGGTCCCTCATTCTATGCAAGCAAGAAATGTACCCCTTATCCCAACATACCTACACATGGTTAGTGAAAACTGTGGAAGTTTGTTCTCAAACTAAAGATCGTACTACTTGAAAACAACTTCTATATCTATGAAATAATTTGATGAGAGAGTGCAAATGAACAAAATGAGGGCAGATGAATCTCAACATGATGAGATTGCTACCCAAACTTTCAAAGAAATCAGAATAAATGAGATTAACATCATTCCTGATGAAGCCAAATGAATGATGTTAAAAAGTGATATATTGATTATTCTAGGTATGAAAATACAAAAAGTATTTTTGCTTGATCAAGTGAAAAACCAAGATAACCCCATGTTGATTTTAGTGTTTGATTTAGAACAAGAAATGATTGGCACATGGTACAAATATAAAGTTGAAACTTTGCCTTGGTGGGTAAAGCACAAAAATACAAAAAAGTCAAAGTTGTTGGATGTTTTCCGAGAGATAAGAGGAACAACTATGGTTAAAACACTCAAGGAAACTTCGATATTAGAAGTAACCACCATGAAAATGCATTCAACCATGATCACTCAAGTTGTTGTCAAGAATATGAAGCTCAACTTGGTGGAGTATGAGATGGACCAAATTGATATGAATGAAGAGAAAAATAGGTTGTTTATAGAAAATGTAAAATAAAAACAACAATTAGAAAGAGCGGTGTTGTCTCGAGGCAAAGAGATTATAATCTATCAAACCCCCACAATTCAAGAGCCCGAAGCTGATATAATTTCTGTGGAACAAATTAATACATTGAAACAAGGTTGGGAGAAGGAAATTGAAAAGTTTAAAAGGCTCAATGAAGATACGAAAGAAGGGATTAGAAATCAAATCTTTGTTGTATTTGAAAATATTTTGGATCATAGGGTGAAATTGGTAATAGACAAAATAGAATATGTGGATAGATGTTATACTACCTTGTTACAAGCATTGGAGTAGTTGAAGGCAAATGCCCCCATCCTAGATCCATTGTTCAAGAAGTGACAAACTATTCAAGATACTTTGGTCACCCTATGTAAGGTTCTACAAACAAGTGTTGATTCCCGAGCAACTTTGAATCCCCCAAAGAAGATGGTGAAGATGGTTGTTGATGAAATCAAATGCATGTTCGGGAAAGAACATAGGATGAAAGAAAAAATTAAACCCTTCCATACATTCAAGCACTGGTCTATCCAATAGATACTTGGAGAAGATGCTTAGCCCAAGGATTTTGACAATTGGAAGGAGTACTTCATTCAAATAGTCCCCAATGTCATCACACATTTGCAAAAGAATCAAGAGATAAATATTCAAAGTTCCAAATTCATCGTAGAGGTTAGAGGAATATTGGAGAAAAGGTGGAAAGATCATTTGGCAAATGTGCCACAAATTTAGGAATATAAGTGGCCAAATAGTTATACATTTTTTCAATGAGAACAAAAGTATTTGACTCCCTTAGCCTTATTTTTCTCTTGACGTGTTGCAAAGCAATTAAGTCTTTGTTTCCGGATCCTGAATTTTGGTTTCAAGGTCTTTTAGTTTATGTTGTTCCAAAACCAACACTACAAGTTTTAGAGTGGGAGTTGAAGACACATTTCGAGCATAGACTATATAACCTTGACATACCTTTGGTCATAGGTATATAGCTGCAAAATTAAAGATAATGGACACTTGCTTTGTGTTTACAAATCTCCTCTTATTTTTCAAAAAGGTTAATTATTCTATTATTTCTTGTGCCATGTCATTAAATGACATTAGATTATGCTTTAAAAAGGGTTAAATAATATGTTGAGTAGGCAAATAGTTGTGTCTTTTCATATTCATGTGGGAATAGTTCAAACAATATTTTAAAATATAATGGTTTGAAGCTTGTCACTTCCTTCATTTGCTTGTAAGAAGGAAACCAAGACTGTAGTAGGGGTTCATAAGTAGTTTAGTTTTGGGGGCTAAAGGTACATATTATAAAAAAATTTGATACAAAGATGGATATGATATAATAAGCTTGTGTTCCAATTTTGGTTTCAGTTATTTTAAGAAATTAATGAAGACAAATCATTTGTTCGTCTCCAATTTTATTTTCCTCTTGTCAAATGAATTAATGTATCAAGTATGCATTTAATTTGTCAAAGTTTTTGATTAAGGTAAAAACAGGTTTTGAAGGGGCCCTGAAACCCTTTACAAGCGGAACTTAGCAGATAAAGCAAAAAGAGACAAAAAGGGACAAACCAACGAAAAGCCAGCAAAAAACCATAGAGAACCGGCTAAAGCCCCACAAAGTTAGCAAAACCAGCAAGACCCAAGAGAAGAAACTAATTGATTTTTTTCAAGGCATTAGCCAAGGTGTTGCTAATCCCATGCAGTTCTTTGATGTTTTCCCTATGTTTAGGGATATCCTTGGCAGAAGCAGCCACAACTTTCTTGACACTTGCTCTAGTCCTCTTAGCAGCACCAGCTGGAGTAGCTTCACCACTGCCAATCTGGATAGTATCTTCATCCATGTCAAGGTCCACCACTGGTTTAGGAGAACTGGAATTATCAAAGACCTTAGCAATATCCTCCAAGTTTTTAGTGACCGCTGACAGGATATTCGGGACAATGCCCAACAAATTTTTCATCGCCACACTCCCTTCTTCTAGCGATTTAACCTTCCCCTCCATATCCTGCTTCCATTTTATCTGATCCTTGTCATCATCCTTCCTCTTCTCGTCTACCTGTTTCCCATTTTTTTCCAAGTTCTTCAAGAGTTCATAGGTCCATCTGTCATAATCTAGTCTCGCCTCACTA
The DNA here is from genome assembly GCF_030272615.1 of Cryptomeria japonica. NCBI lineage: Eukaryota > Viridiplantae > Streptophyta > Pinopsida > Cupressales > Cupressaceae > Cryptomeria > Cryptomeria japonica. Next base: position 497,324,258 of record NC_081414.1, read on the forward strand.
AGTTTTCTAAGGTTATCCAGGAATAACCCTTTACCCGCACTTTCCTTATCCTCACTTAAACTATCCTTAGTCATATCCTTCTCAGGATCCTTGTTCTCCTCCCTATCAGAATTCACATCTTTTTCCTCATTATCCTTGTACTCCACATCCTCCATAGGGTGGCTATTGTCCTTGCCAGGGCAATCACTGTGGATAGGGCTTTCATTATCAGACTCATTATCACCACCTTCTTCCACAATACCCACCTCCTCATCATTCCAGCCGTCTTCACCATCAGAATCATCCGTATCCATTTCACTGCCTTCTTTTCCCATTTCCTCTGTTTTGATCTTTTCTTCATGGGTTTCCGTCCCAGAGGCACTCTTACTTTTTTTGCTAGAAGACACCCTCTCCTTGCTGGAATCGCCTCCCTCCAGCTTTCTCTTCCCCGGAAAGGCAGCTAACCTCTTGTTTTCCAAAATGGCGAGGGTTTTACAGTGCTCATAAATGAGCAGCAAAAGCCTGCAATGGAGAACTAGATTAGAGGGGTTCTTATTGTGTTTATTGAGGGACCTTGAAAGGGACCTAAAAAGGTAGTAGGGCAGGGAGACCCTTTTGTCATGTCTGAAATGGTTTAAAAGAACAAAGTGGTAAGTGTGGGCCCTAGAAAATCGGCCCTCAATAGTGATATATTCCATTATGGTATTCAAGACCCAGCCCTAGATTTTCTTGATATTAGACGCTTCATAGTAATCCCCTGTGGCTTTGCCAATTCTGGCCCTCTCTTTTTCCTTACGCGGGAACAAATTAACCGCGTTATTGGAGACTTTGAGGTCTCTAAAAAAATTAAGCCCAGAATGGGGCATGTGAGTCATAGTAGCAATGAGTCCCACATCCAATTTGAACTTAACCCCATAGATTTTAAAGGACCCATTACACCAATTTTTAGAAATTTTGGAAACGGCAAGATTCACACTACCTTTGTCATAATCCACCAGCTTCTCCATAAATCTTTTGAGGGAACCTTTTTCCAGCTTTTCCCACACTTTCAACATCGCCTTCCATCTTGACTTATTATCTGGTTCCTCCCTCCTTAAATCTCCTCCCATATTCGAATTCAGATTCTCAACTCTGTTCCTCTGCAAACTCAACACTTCTTTCCCGTAGCTACTCAGGATTTTGAAAAGGGTGACCCAGAAAGTGTGCGACGTAATATTAAAAATGGTTGGGGTTCTTCCACTTTGCCAGGTAATCATTACCTTTCCATCAAATCATAAATTATTCATATACCCTATCATGATTATGCGGTCCTTCCCTCCCTGTAAATCTATCCTTTCTAAGGAGCTCTTTAATGTTCATATTAATATCTTCCCCATGCCAAATCATTTGAGAATCAAAATTAACTCCTAGGTTCGCCAGACAGTCCACCACCATATTTTTCTCTATAAAGGTATGTTGAATAATTATTTCTTTAAAACTAGCGATGATTTCCCTAGCTTTCAGGATAATGTTTTCAATTGACCAAGATGGCTCCGACTCCCCCTTCAAACACTTAATAATATTAAGTGAATCTCCCTCGAGCCATAATTTATCATGATTAAGATTCTTAGCTATAATTAGGGTATTCAGGGCAACTGAGGCTTCGACAAAATGACTAGTTTGACTCCCCAAAGGACCAGCCACCGCCACTAAACAACTTCCAACAAAATTCCTGACAATGCCCCCATATCCAGCTTTACTCGGATTCCCCTTAGAGGCCCCATCAAAGCTAGCCTTAATCCATGCTTAAGGAGGAAAACACCAAACAAGACCTTCTCTGCCCTTCTCCTTGCTAGTAGTAGTAGTGGAGAGGTTCCACCTGTCTTTGAAATCTTCTTTAGCAGCTAGTCCATTATCAGTGCCATAGATACATTCAAATATGCTCTTGTAAATTTTATCCACCACCATTTCAGAAGTAACACTTTTATCCCTAAAGATACTATTGTTGCGCTCTTTCCATATATTCCAGATAACATTCGGGAAAGTAAGTTTCCAAGTCTCCACAATCTTTGGATTAGAACTAGGGCATTGCCATTGCTGCCAAGAATCCCCTAGGGAATTCGAAAAAACCCAGCTCAAATTCCACCTGCTTAAGATGAGTTTCCAAATTTCCTGACTAAATGTACACTAATTAAGAATATGGCAAGCAGTCTCTTCTTCCCTGCAAAAAAGAGAACACCTGTTAGGAAAAAAAAGCCTCTCTTTTGAAGGTTGTCCAGAGTTAAAACCTTGTTTTGGATGAAAATCCCAAAAAAGATATTAACCTTAGGAACTAACTTCTTGTTCCAGACTTTAGCCCAAATAGGAATTTGTTCCATAGATTCATTATGGATAGCCATAGCTGAGGACATAGAATATTTCCCATCTGGGGTTTCCCTCCATATCTATCTATCATCTTTATTATCTCTAGGAACTTTAGCAGAGAGAGCAATCTGAAGGAACTTAAGCCCCAGACAATGCAGGCTAAAATCAATCCATTTCCCATTTCTCTAGTAGTCTCTGACCAGCTCCCCAAACCTACTTTTGAACCAGTCTTTCCATTCATTAAGGATTGGAACTTCCTCCAGACGTTTATCCAATATCCAACTATCTTCCCAAAATCTTATTTTCCTACCATCCCCAAGGTTCCAAATTTGACCAGCAGTAACCCAACTTTTAGCTGATTAGACTGCATTCCATATAGCAAATCCTTCAACAATAAAAGAATCATCTAAAAATTCTTCCTTACAAGGTTGCATATAAAGATATTTGTTTTTCCAGATTAAATTCCATTCTCTTTCCTCCCCTTTCATTCTCCAAATTTGTTTAGCTAATAAAGCCTTATTCATAGAGCTGATATTCCTTAAACCCAACCCCCCTGAGGCCTTAGGGGAACATATTTTATTCCATGCAATAAGGGGAATTCTAATTTAGACTTCCACCCCCGACCAAAGAAACTTTTTTTAAATTCTTTCAATTGCTTCCGCAAACTTTCTGGAGATTTTGAACAGATTGAGAGCATAAACAGGCAAGTTTTGGAGAGTGGCTTTGAGTAGAGTAACTTTTCCCGCTTGACTAAGGACTTCCCCTTTCCACCCAGCCAGTTTTGAGTTAAATCTATCAACCAACTTATTCTAGAAAAAATCCTCAGGCTTAATTCACAGAGGAAGCCCCAGATAAGAAGAGGGAAGCTCAGATATTTTGCAGCCAAGAATTCTTTCAATCCTTAATTGCCTTTGAACAAGGGTATTGATGAAGAACAAATAACTCTTATCCCAATTAATTTTTTAACCAGAGGTAGAGTCATAAATATTCAACACATTCTTCATATTTTTAGCTTCCGTAATGGTAGCTTCCCCCATAGTGATAGAATCATCAACAAACTGTTTATGAGTACAAGTGAAATTGGATGAAGATGGTTTCAGACCTCTAAGATTGCCTTCTTCCACATTTTTAAATATAAATCTACCTAGACTTTCAGCTAAAATAGTAAACAAGATAGGGGATATGGCGTCCCCCTGTTTGAGACCTCTAGAGCTTTTGAAGAAACTTGACGAGGATCCATTGATGATAACAACAGAAGAGGAAGTTTCCATAAGTTGAGAGAAAAGCTGAATAACTTTTTCACCAAAACCAAATGCTCTCATAATCCTTAGGAGAAACTGCCAGTTCCCTCTATCATAAGCTTTAGCCATATCTAACTTCAGAAAGAACCCCTGATTATTAGCAACTTTGACGGAATGGATATTTTCATGAACAAACATTATGGAGTCCAAAATTTGTCTACCAGGGACAAAACCATTCTGCTGGACAGAGATAATTCTTGGAAGAATTTCCAGCAGCTTGGAAGTTAGAACCTTGGATAAAATCTTGTAAACAGAGTTACAAAGACTAATGGGTTTAAACTTATTGAGAGAATCAGCTCCTGGGATCTTTGGGATTAGGACAATGAAGGTAGCATTCAGTTCTTTAAGAAGCCTTCTACAACCAAAGATTTCTTTAACACCTTTGCAAATGTCAATCTCCACAATATGCCAAAAACATTGGAAGAAAAACATTGGAAACCCATCCGGTCCAAGAGATTTATCTCCCTAAAATGAAAACACCGCCTTTTTGATTTCTTGATTAGAGGGGATGCGGGATAAGTAGTTATTGTCGTCCACAGTCAGGGTACAAGGAATAGCTTGCAACAAGATGTTTTGATTACTGATATCCAAGTTATCCACTTCTCCCAATAGGGTACCAAAATACTCCAGAGCTTCCTTTCTAATATTATTATCCTTTGTTAAAATCCCTTTATTACAGGATAATCTGGATATCCTTTTGGCCGCCCTATGCTTAAGAGCAGTTAGGTGAAAAAACCAAGTATTTTTATCACCATCCTTCAAGAACAGGGCTCTAGATCTTTGTCTCCAGAACGTCTCTTCATTAGAAATAATGGTGTGGTATTTAGACAAAAGAACATTTTCCACATCCCTCAGTTCATCAGACATCCCATTCTCTTGGATTCTATCCTGAACTTCTTTTATATCAGTTTTAATTTGAATTTTACTCTTAAAGATGTCCCCAAAAATCTCTTTATTCCAGATTTTAATTTTAGCCTTTATAATATTGAGTTTTTTAGCTATTCTAAAGAGAGCCGTACCCTCAACCTCAGAATTCCAGCAATCAACAACACAAGCTTCCAAGGATGGGTGGGATAACCACACTTTTTCAAACCTAAAAGGGAAATTTCTCTTAGCCAAAAAAGAGTTGGCAGTAAAAGAGATAGGATAATGGTCTGACCCAATTTTGATAATAGAAGCAAGAGAGCAGCTATACTTGGCTAATCACTAGGGAGAAATAAAATTTCTATCTAACTTCACTTGAATCAGGTTTGCTCCTGTTCTTCTATTAGTCCAGGTATAGTTAATCCCTTGAAGATCCACATCCATAAGAGCTTGATCATTAATGAACTCCATAAGATCTTGTTTCCCATCAAGCTGCAAGGGGAGACCTCCCATCTTCTCTTCCTCTTTTAGCAGAGTATTGAAATCTCCCATTATTATCCAGCTTTGATCTGCAAACTTAAGTCTGCCCTCAGCAAGGCTTCTCCAATATTTAGCTCTCCCAGTTTTGGTATTAGGTGCATAGACATTGGTTAATACCCATAAAAAGTTATCCTTGATATGCTCAAGCTCTACAGAGTTCCTATTAAAAGCAAAGATGATTTCCTTACATCTAATGGTTTTTTGGTTCCAAAAAATCGCAGTTCCTCCATAAGCTCCCTCTGAGCTAGATCCTATGACACCATTATTTTTAAAAATTCTAATCTTTTCCACTTTATTCTTAGGCATCTTGGTTTCCTGAACAAGGACCATATCCGGTTTATGATCTCTTATGATATTTCGCAACACATCCTGTTTATGAGGGGCATTCAGCCCTCTGATGTTCCAGGATATTATCTTCATACTTTAACCAGATATAGGGCTGACTCAATGGAACACTGTGTTCCATCAGCATGGTTCTTCCAACTTTCTTGTTCCCTTTGATGTTTTAGAGATGGCCTCCCCTGCTTTTTGTTTTGGCTTCCAACATCTGCCTTTTTCTTATTCCTTCTTCTAGTTGAGATACCTCCATTGAGTTCCTCATTCGATTTTCCCTCTTTTGAACCAAGAATCCTGAGATTTCCTTCCAGGATATCCATTACCACACTATGTGATGGGGCTTTACATTGAGGAGGCTTTGGGCTTCCATTAGTTAAAAGCAATAAGGGCTCTAAATCAGAGGGGTTAAACTCTTGAGCTTCAATAAAATTTTCCTCAATTGATTTTGAGAAAGAAGAAACAGGCACAACTTCATTGGGACTTACCTCTTCCTTCTCTTGACTGACAGATCCAACCTCCTTGTCCTTTGGGTTATTTTTTTTGTTCAACTCTCTACCTTGCTCCCCCTCTTTAGTACTCTCTATTTGGATATTAGAGCAGACACAATCCTGTTTTTCTTTATTACTGTTCTCACCCTTATTAACCTCATTAACTGGCTCCATTACTTCCTTATTTTGATCACACTCAGCTGATGAGTCTCCTTTTTTATCAATCATTTGCCAAATCGTTTTATACTTCACATTGCTATCAGACTTACTTTCCTTACTCTTCTTAAGTGAACATGATTTTGCCTAATGCCCTGACTTTTTGCAAAGAAAACAGGCAAACGGGAGTGATTCATATTCTATAGCTTGGATCCATTTCCTTAGTTTAGAAATAATCTCTATGGATTGGGGCATATCCATCATTTGATTAACATTTACACAGATGCGAGCAAAGACTAACCTTGATCTAGCCATTGTCATTGGATCAGTCGAAAGAAGTTCTCCAAAAGAATTTGCAATACCCTTAAAGACTTCCTCATTCTAGAATTCCAGTGGGATACCCGGGAGGCGAGTCCAGATTGGCGCCGAAACAAAGAAGGATTCATCAAGGGCGAGGTTCGGGACCCATTTCTGAAGAGCCAAAGTTGACTTGCCAAACATCCATGGACCTTCACATAGAGCTTTATTCATATATTCTTCAGTGTTAAAAGAAAAGGAAAAAAACCCCCTAGGAAGTGCTGCCACATCCACTTGACCTTTTAAAACCCATTTCCTCCTTATGAAATTCCTGACAACATCAATGTTAGGCCTAAAGCCAGTAAATCATCCAACTAAAGTCATGGTTAAACCAACAATAGTTAGATCTACCAATTTATCTAGAACAGAAATAACAACCAACCCTGAAACTAGATCAGAGATATTTGTGACTTCTGGGAGCCCTGATTTAGCCAGCGGCTTCACTCCAAAGAGAGAAGACCATTTTTTACCTTTACCTCTATCATGTGGGTCCCCAATTTTGGAATCTTTATCCTCCACCGATTTGACCGTTTCCTTGTCCTCTTTTGTACCTTGAGATGCCTGTCCTCTTGCCTGATTTCCAGTTCTGACCCTAGAAAAACTACCTTCCCCAGTATATCCGGCTTCCCCAGGAAGTCCGCCATTCCCAGATTTGAAATTTGGGATTCCCGCTCCTTGTCGCTCCGCACCCATTCCCGCTCAACAAATATTAAGTCTCCTTTAATTAATTTGTCAAATTTTTTCATATATTCTTTGTAAATTTTTTTAATGGTTTATCTCAAGTAGGGATTGAAATACTATTGAATAAATTACAATGATTAGAGGAAATTGAATTGGATTAAAAAGAAGGCTCTCATGGTTGAGCTACTTGCACATTTATGCAAAGCATAAATAAAAAAGTGCCTAATAACTAGAGTTATAACCATAGAGAAAACACATATCAATTTGATAATTTGACTTCATTGCCTTATGGAGAAGGCACCAATCAGTTTGGCTCTCAAAACGAATTCATCAATAATTCACAAATATAGGATTTTATTTAGTTAAATTTTCTATTTTTTACCCTGATGCCAATGTAAAATAGAAAACAAAGGGTAGTTGAATTAAAGTTGTGATTAGAAGAAAGCCTAAATTTGTATGAGATTTTATCTACATAAATTTACCACATAATTTTGAAGAATAGTCGTTAATTGTGAAGCTGGTTTACCCACCAAGGTCTTGTAGAGCCTAAAGAGGAGGGAATTGCAACCATCTTGGTTTATTCCATTCGTTAGCCAAATCCTTTGTCAAACTTGATCATAAAACTGGCATATTTTAAGGGTTTGACAATTTGTTGATTTGGGTACCAACAAATCATCCAAGGCTCTTCAACACAAACCTAAATTGGGTTTTCATTTGTAGCCTCAAGGAATTTTAGATAATATTGCTATAATTTTTTATCTATAATTACATATTTGGTTTCAGTATTACCTTGTATTACCAATCATCTATTACTCATTTAAAATATCAATTGTCAGCTTTGCCTTCCATATTCATAGTACATTTTATTCATTACTAATAAATTACTCTTGAACTTGCAAATAAAAAATAAAATACACTACACATTTACTATGTTCCCCCTAACCACTCCACTCACACTTTAAACATCAACAAAGACATTGTACTTTGGGGAGGAACTTGATGCAATGTGTTTCTTGTTAGTTTAGGTGTAGATAATTTTCACAAAACTAAACATAATGGTTAGGTGTTTAAGAGTCCTTTCTAGAATGTAAAGAATGATATTCAATATAATTTTCCATCTAAATTTAACTAGATGCATATATATGCACAAAATTTAGTATTCATATTATTTTAATGTAATTAAATTAGTTTTTTCTTCAACCTTTCTATCATTTAAATAAATCTTTAATATCTTTAAAATATTTGATCATTATTTTATTTTTTATATCACTTTTCTTATATTTCAGCCCTTTTAAATCCGTTCCCTATTATTGTACCCCTTTTATCTTTGTATTGTTCTTTTGATCTATCTATCATTCCACTTGACATTATTTGATTATGTGATTACTATCCACTCATTTATATTTTGCCCTTCTATGAAGCAATTGTCTAACCTTCTTACTCATATTTCTTCCAATCTATCAAATTTGTATATTGTTAAATGTAGATTCATCTATAGTCTTTGTTATTATATTATTCTTAGAGGTAAAGAGATTCAACCAATAGTACATATTAATTATTATTATATTATTCTCAAAGGTCTTAGAGGTAGGCCTCTTTAATTTTTCAACTCACCAAAGAATTTTTGGCAAGATTCACATTTTCTCACATACTTATGAGTACCAGTAAAGAGCTTTGGCTAATAGTACCCTACTCTCAATATCTTATGCATTGTAATCGTGGTTAAAAAATGTCCTCCATAAAAACCTTCATGCATCTCTTTCAATGTCCTTTTTGGTTTTCCTTCATCCAAGCATAATAGAAAAATACCATCCTTATCTTTCTAGAACATATCATCATTCACAAACACACATCTTGATTCTTGAAGCTTTAGAGTCCTTCTTTGATTATCATTCATGCCTTTAGGGGTCTTTAGGTGCATGATAAAGTACACTATATCTATATACCATTGATTCATTTGGATACTACATACCTTATCCTCATTTGTATCAACCGGGTTGACTTGTGCAACCTCTAAGTTGGATTCAACCATCAGTTTTGTCAATCCCTGTCCCCTTACCAATTTGGTGACTTGAACTTTGATGTTAAATTCTTGGATTTTGTTTATCCGTCTGCACCTTTTACAATTAACTTATGTTTGTACAAAAACATCCTTTATTGCTGCATTTAGCACATAAGAAACTACTTGCGCTCCTACCAGGTAGGGCCTAAATGTTTTGACAACCTTTACAAGTGCATAGGCTTATTTCTCAGTGACATCATATTTTAACTCTTTTGCCTAGAGTGATTTACAAAAAAAGGTAATAGGCTTCTCATACCCTTCCTCATTCTTTTGCAACATGATAGCGATAATGGTGTGAAAAGAAGCAAATGAGAAGATTTTGAAAGGTTTACAAAAATCAAGAGATTTCAATACATGGGTTTCTTTGATTGTCCTTTTGATTTCTACAAATGCATCTAGGGCTTCATCCCTCCAATCAAACTTTTCTCCCTTCTTCAACATCTTAGAAACAGGCTTCACAATCTCAATAAAATTAGAAATGAATCTTTTGACAAAATTTAAACTGATTGTATAGGTTTTATAGTTTTTGGAATAGGGATTTTATGAATGGCTGCAACTATTTTCGGATCAATCCTTACCCCTTCTTTGGATACAGTATGTCCCAACAATTTCCCTTCAATCATAGAAAAGTGGCATTTCTTAGGATTTAAAGAGATACCATACTTAATAACTATAGCAAACATCTTCCTCAAGTGCATGCAGTGATCTTCTGCATTCGTTGAGTATGTTGTCTAATCATCTTGATATACCACCATTGTTATATTTATCAGAACTGTAAAATATTTCTTTATCGCCCTTTGAAAAGTTACACCTGTATTTGTGAGTCCAAATAGAATTATCACATTGATGTAGGTACCCCAAGGTGTAGTAAACATAATTTTATATTACTCCGATTCTTTGAACTTGACCTGATTATAACTTAAGAACCAAACCATCATAGATAATAACTCACATTCTATCACCTTTTGTAACATTTCCTCCATATTTGGTAGGGAGTAATTGTCCTTTAAAGAAGAAATATTCAAATTTATGAAATCAATGCAAAAACCTATGTCTCCATTCTATTTCCTTACAGGCACTAGAATAGACATCCGTGAAGAATGTCTGATAGGCTTGATAATGCCACCATCCCTAATCTTTGTCAACTCCTCTTGCATTTTTGGTGCTAACATGGGATTAATGAATCTTTGTTTCTGCTTGAAAGGTTTTGCCTATGGTTTTAATGGGATCTCATGATGAAACAAGTCTTCTTTGTAGGAATTCAAGTTATCATATGACCAAACAAAGACATGCTTATATTTCCTTAGTAGTGTAATAAGCATATCCTTGATTTTGGGACTGATTTTCCTTCCCATATACACCTTTTTTGGAGAAATTTCTATTCTAAGGTTTATGTTTTCAAGATCCTCTTGATTGACTAATGCTAACTTCATTGCAGCTCTATCATTTCCATCAAAGACCCTCTCCAAAGCTACCAGGCCTTTAGGAATTTTGTTTATTTTAATTGCACAACTTCATTTCCAAAAACATTATCTTTACCATCCACCACTTTAACAAAAGTATTGAAGTCTATTTCCTGAGATTCATATTGATCTATACATTGCAGAAAAGTTACCAAATCCTCATCATCATTGAATACCTACCAATTACACACATTCACTGGGACAAAGGCCTTACTTTTATTTCAATCTCAAAGATTCCAACCAAGGTAATATCATTTCTCTTTAAATTAATTTTAGCAAGAAAATCTACCATCAAATTTATGATCTTTCTATGCAGTCTATGGAGAAAGCATCAAAGAAATCCAAAGTATCCCATACAAAAAATTTATATTACTTGAGCCTCTTTTTATTTGATGACTACTTGGATCTAACCTACGACACAATTAACCTTGAATCATGAAATACACTCAACAAATTTATCCCATGTTTAGTAGCCAAGTTCAGACCCAACAAACAATCTTCATATTCCGCTACATTATGTGTGCATTCAAATGACAACAAAAAGGAATATTCGAAAGTTCTTCTAGTAGTTGCAATGAAAATTACACCCCTGCCACCACCTTCTTTTCTGCAAGTACCATCAAAATATATTTTCTAAATACTATACTGATCTTTCTAAACTTCATTATTGATTGGCACACCATTCTGTAATTGATGCTAGGAATGCTCCATTCTAAAACTTCGCAGGTCCACATCATAGAAGCAAAACATTTGATTAGGATCAATATGTTCAATCAATTGCTTTGATCACATCTCTCTATTCAATTTAACATATTTCCTATTGACAGGTATGGTCACATATGATAAATCTAATTATACATTTCCTCCAATCGCAACAGTCAAGTGTCTTGATAGCAACATGCCATAGTATGAAGGGGCCAAACGCAATGATGTCAGTTTTATACGTAGCTTCAAGACAAGAAGCCAACTTTAACTCTACATCCCACATGACTCCAGTGATAGGGACAAAGATCTATTTTCCATAACATAGCAATTCCCATATGTGGTACCAGCTCACAAACCTAACTCTTTCATGATTGCCATAGGCAATGATGTTTATCATAGCCCCTGAGTTTATCATATAGTTCTTCACCAATTCATTGTTTATCAACAATTTTATATAGAAAGAGTCTACCTAAGAATTGCAAAGAGGGGGACTCCTCTTCGAGTTCTACCTAAGACCATAGTGGGAAATAATCAAGTAAGTTCACCTACTCAACCTTCTACTTCTTCTAATGTAGAAAAATCCAGTTCCCCAAATTCCAAATCTCAAGCTGAAAATTTCCAGTCTTCTATAACAAGTTCATATCAAGCTTTTGATATAATTGATCATGCTAAGAAGACTAAGATTTAGATGTTTGAGGTAGAATACCTACAAGCCAACCTAGACCAGTTTGATAGATTGGCTAGATTCATTAAGGATAAGGATACTCGTCCAATTGTAAATTCTTCCTAGAGTATACAAATGAGTGCTTGGATATGATATTTTTAATGATAATTTATACTTTAAAACTCTTAATATTTTATTAATTAATGTGCCTTGCGGCAAACTATATACATGCATGTTTATTGCTTTTGCTTATATACTTTTCTAATTAGATCATATATATTAGAAATGGTATTTTGTGATTAAATGTATTACTTTCATGATTAATCAGTGAAGGAATAACCAATATTCAGGATTGTTGTAGTTATGTTTATCCTATTTTTCCTGGATATTTTTTTAGATGTGTCTGGAAGTTATTGCAAGACATGGAGTTGTGAACTTTTTGTTCAACGCCATGGAATGCTTGGTCACTCTTGATCGCTCTAGATGGATGTTATCTTTCGTCTTCTCCAAATCTGTTTCTATTGGCTCTTCTATGAAAATTCAAGTTTCATTTTGAGAAATAAATGGATTGTAAAGTCTTATGTCATTTAGGCTAGTTGTTGTTACTCCTTTAGGTGGGTTATTGAATTTTGAATTTGAATAAGGATATGTATATATCCTCTATCTTTCCTCAAAAAGTTAGCTAGCTAGATCATAAGTTAGCCGTTAGTTCAAAGTTTTAATTCTGTAATTCCAAAACTTGTTTTACTCCCTCCTAGGAGTCAATTATAATGAAAATTTGAAGTTGATCTGAAATATCTATGTTCATGGATCCCACTAGGGGAAGAGAAGGGTCCACTCAACTAAAGGGAGGCGATCCTAGTTTAATTTCATTTTTATCTCAATTTTGCATGTTGATTTAGTTACATTTTTCTCTGTATGTTCATGGTAATTTTAAGAATCGAAAATAAATTGTAATATGTAGTTTTCACTCATATTTAGTAGCTTTCTGAAATAGATCAAGTCATTTATATAAGTTCAGATTCATGCTTTGTTAGTTAAGTTCATATTTTTTAAGTGGATGTATTCTTAGTTTCATATTAATCTTGTTAGGGTAAATGGAAAAGGTGATTGAAGTTGTGATTAAGACAAAGGCTTTATTAAACTTGTTCATGGGATTTAGTTTTCTTTAAAAAATTTATAGAATAGATTTCATTTTCCTACAAGCGTAATGTTGGTTTCCTTAAATGTTTTTAATAACTAGGCCCTAGAACCATAACGTAGGGATTGGATATCCATGCTAAGTAGTTACCTCATCATTATGAAGGCTCATTTTCTGTTAACCCGAGGGCGTATACTTAAAATGGGTTATCAAAGTATATGTACTAGAGACCCAATTATAGCCATGCTATCTATGATTGAAAAGGAAATGGTACTGAAGGTTAAGTGCATGGAAAGGGAACAAATCAAATGCTTAAGAATAACTATCATCTAAAATAAACTCGAATGAATAAAAATAATCTAATCCATGGAAAGCAAATAGGAAACTACTTTGTCTGCAAGAATAGTCACAAGATGGAGTTTCCAGTGGTTGCAGGAACAATCAACTGCTAGGACAACAACTAAATACTGCATGAAAAATAACTACTAAACACAAAGATTGAAATTGTAACTAAGTGGGACCCCTTAGTGAGTCTCCCCAAAGATCAACTAGGTACTGCAAACTAAAATATCATCTTATTTATCCAAAAATGTTGTTACATCATAATGTAGCCAAAATTGTTCTTCAATAAACTAAAAATTGGAATTACAATATCTGAAGTTCTACTCCTTGAGAAAGGAGTATCTGAACTTTATTTATAGCAAGAATACTCCTAACTAATTCTAACTAATAGCAAGTCCACTCCCAATACATTAGAAGGACACAATTTATTACAACATAAGAAAATGGAAGGGAGTTATGCTCCGAATAGGAAACAGTCAAGCTATTTCTACTGCAGAGGAAATCTAGTAGAATTGCTCCCCCTATATCTACTCTACTACAAGCATGAAAATTAAACTCTCATTATTACTCCACATGAGCTGCAAATAATCATTTGTTGACTCTTTCAATGTTCATCTTGGCATGACTTGTCTTCAACCAGTTAATTGGCATGAACTCCCACATTGTGAGGCTTTGAGCATTGCTTCTCCTTCATTTATTCCTGCATCATGGCATTAGTGTGAAAAAAACAAAGGCATATCCATTTCACATTAGAATATTTATTTAACTACATGAAAGATTAATATGAATAAATCACATAGAAAGGTCACCTTTCATCTTTCACCATTTAATCAACAAGGAAGTATAAGGGTAAGTTCATGCCCACTTTTGTGAAGTTTCAGAAAACAACATAGAACCATCATTAACAAAGTCTTAAGACCTATAACAATATCTAAACCCTTGACAAAACCAGTAAAAACATAAAAGACATAGACATAATTGAGCCATTATTTAAGCTCATCACATAAAATAGATTTTATTTTTTAGCAAGTAAAATATAATTTGAATTTGTGATGTCATTAGGTTTGTTCAATAATTTCAATCATTAAGAGTGAATAACGTCTTGTTTAGATTGCACCTGAGCACTAGAGTCCTCCTTAGAATAGATTTCGTATATTTAGTCTACTTTTAGGCAAGTGTCTTTAGTGTAGGATTCAGTTCTTAGAGAGAAATCTTGAGAGCTCCTAATGGAGTATGACCAAAACAAAAATCACTATTCTCAGTGCAAAAACTACAACCTTAAACTCATCCTTATCACATACAGCTTTGAGACACACTCGGTTCGATATTGAAAAAATTAAATGATGCAAGTTGTGACACCAATGTCCTCACCCATCATATACCTTCTTCCTCACCTGAGCCCAACAATCTTCCAAATAACTTAGTTACTATTCCTTCATTTTTTCTAGGAAAAGTAGAGCCTTTCTATATTTCCTTGTTGATAAATGGCTTAAGCTGAGTAATTGTGTTATTGATTCTGGAGCATCAGATAACATTATGCTAGCTAAGGTGGCTAATGCATTAGCATTAACATCAATAATAAACTTTGGTAATTATTATTCTATAGAAAATAAACAAGTACCTCTTTTTGGGCAAAACAAAGATGCACAGTTTGCGTTTGCATCTTTTCCAGATAAAAGGATCAAGATAATAATCTTGGTCGTAGATGTTCCTACCTCCTATGGGATGTTGTTAGGATGAAATCTCTGCAAGGATGTAGGTGGTGAGATTCATATAGATATGTCTTAATCTAAGATTCCTATTAAATAGGTCATGCAAAGACTTCTTCCTTAAAAAGAGTAAGTATACACTGATTAAAACTGATGATCCTCATGCTCAAATCATGTTTGAGTCTACCATAATGGGAAATTACTACTTACATATTGATGAAGTCTCTGAATTTTCTCAAGAAGGGTGTAATTGTAAAGAAGACTATGTAATCAGTATCTTGAGTACATGTATAATAGGACTTGTAGCAGGTTGATTTCTGAATGAGATGCGTTGGATGAGATTGCTATAAATGAATATTCAATTGTGGACATAATTCTTGATTAAAAATGAATTAAATGATGGAGTGACATGAATATAATGTCTTGTGTATATCTTGAGGGTGGTAGTGAATATGTTAATGATCATTTATGCCTTGATTTGAAAGATGTTAATCTTTAATGTTAGTTATCCTTGGGATATGGAAATGAATGAGTAGTTGTAGATTTGTATAGACTCAATGATTCTTAATTATGCAGAGCTGAATTCTAGGTGTTGGGATAGTATATTGTATCATGATGACTTGTATATGTGGAAGAATAACATGTACTTATGTAACCTATATTATTAAGCATTAGGATGTGATGTAAAAAAAAAGGACTATGCTTGTACAATGTGCTCTTATGTATTTGGACATGATGATGTATAAATGTTCTTTATGTTGGGAATGAGATCCTATGTTGAATTAGGGGATTTATTTATTAGACTATGTTTATTCTTGTAGTATCATATGACACTTGAATTTGTTTAGAAGCCTGGAATCCTATTTGGAAGTAGATAAGTGCTTGTTGTTATAATCTTGCATATGTATATAGATAGTATTCTTAATGAGATGCACAATGGTCTTTATTAAGGAAATAATCTAGTTCCATATGTAGAAGAAGGATATATGCATATAGATTCATGATATGATAAGTGAATAATGGATAAAGATGGAAAACAAGAATATTTGATTTGGTGCTTTAAAATGAACTTATATAGTTGATGGGGATATGATAATATGCATTGATAACTCATAATCTCATGATAGGAAAAATTATTGAGTAGATCTTAAATGGAATGAATGTTAATGATGTCATGATATGAATGTGTTATTGATAGGTTGTTAGCAAGTAGTGGTGTTAAGATACCCTAGGGAAAGAATGAGTGGTTATATGTTTATGGATATAATGTTATTTCCATTTGCATAGTAAGATTAGTTATTTTCTCTAGGGTATTTTGGAGCATTACAAAGAATCGTATGGAAGTCTTAGAGAAGCTCATTCAAGATCTCGAGGATGCAAAGAGTTTGGGTGAGAAGATAGTAAAAAGGATCATTGGCAAAGTTGACAAAATTTCTTGTGAATTGCTTGATCAAGATCATAAGCTACTGCTCCTTGATTTAGCCATACAAGAATTCAATTTGCTTGCCCAAGATGAAGTTGAGAGAGTTGATTTCACTCTCTCATCAATCAAAAAATTAATAGAAATCCAACTTATCTTGGATAGTCTGGGATCTATCTGGAAGAAATCCAAGGAGAACTATTCCATCCTAATGGGATCAATTGCACAAGCTCATGTCATCTTAGGTCATATTGAAGAACCAGATAGCTCAAAGATACAAATTTCTCTCCAGAAGTTCAAAGATTTCTTGAAGAAAAATGGAGATGATGGTACTCAAGATGAAATCTAGACACTTAGTCATTTTTCATGCTTTCTAGTTATAGGTGCATTTTTGTAATTCCAATCGACACTTCAAATGTCATTTTGTATATATGGTTTTGCATGTAAGAGTGCACAAGTCGTAAGTCAAATCAAACTCTACTTTTGACTTAGTCATAATTAGTTGAGTTTTTCCTAATTTTTCTTATAGCCCCTCTCCTATATATATGAGGGTGCTCATTGTAATTTTGATCTTTTATCAATATGCAACTAGAGTCTATCAAAGAGAAGAAAAACGCAAAACTTTGAGTTTATTTGTGATTTTTGCTAATTTAATCAATAAAGAAAGCATCTTTGGCACTCACACTTTGTGTTGAGTTCATTGAGTTCTATGGTGAGAGTGTTCTTATGTACTTCTTGTTATGGTAATTGAATTGATTGAGTAAAAGTAGTCTATAAGGATATTGTGAAAGAGTATAATAAATTTGGTTGTGTAGACTTTGTGCTACATTTCGAAATTGATAGAGTATAACTTGTTGGAGGATAACAACATAAAGACTTTGAGCTTTACCTTGTTATCTCATAGTAAATATATCTTGTGTTTTGTATTAAAATTGCATTATAAATACTTTGGGATTTATTTTGAGATTTGAAAGAAAGTTGTTTTGGTTACCGAAGTTATTGTAAAAAGGTTGATAAGATAATAGTGAGCTGAAGAATTTGAGCTTCACCATTATTTTCCTATCCCTAGAAGCAACGAAAGACTTTATGCTTTCATAAAATTTTTTCTTCTTACTTGTAAATATTATATATATGTTCCTGAGTTGTTTCTTAGGAATTTTAAAGTTGTTTAAATTATTATTACTCTAAATTTTAATATCCTTTCTAAAAAAAGAGATAAACATCCATTCTGAAAGAAGATAATGAGATGGTGTAGCAACCAAGATTAGACTAGGCTTAGTAGTTAGAATTTTGTTTCAAGGAAGTTAGAATAATAAGAAAAGGGGGAACCTTACCTTATAAATAGGAGTGATTTTAATCTCACACATTGTGGCTGAAACCACGATTTTGTAAACTTCCCCAGTTTACAAAATTTTCAACCAACAGAACTATTTCATGAATCTAGTGTTAAAGGTAGCAATTAATTCATTATAATTTTTTTGAATGTTATTTAATTCATGCAAATAAAATTTTGGGTCAGAATGATCCCCATATTGCCCCTTGAACATTCTCTTTAATTCAGCCTAAGAATTGATCGATGCATCTGGAATTTTTTATACCATTCCCTGACATCCTCAATTAATGAATGCATAAATAACTTCATGAAAATATCCTCATGCTCTATTTTAAAACTATCCATCATTGTTTCAAATTCTCTTGTGTGATCCTCCTCTAAGATAACATTACCTCCAAAGAACTTAGGAATTGCATTCCTTACCTCATTGCTGATTACATTGGGATACCTTGGAATGCCAAAGAAGTCAAGTTGTCTGAATCCATCCAAGTCGATAGGTCCTCTTGCAAATGAATTTTGTCTATGATGTGGCTGGTAGTGATGGCATTGAGGTCCCTCATGTTGTTGTTGTTGTTGTCCTTGTCATTGTTGTTGGTGCACACCTTGCTACACATGTTTGCTAATACCTCCAGAAGGGTTTACATTGCCTTGAGTATTATGATGTGGATCCTGATATTGATAATGGTGTTGACCAACATAGGGATTGTACTGATGATTCTGATATCCCAATCCCATTTGACCAGAAACAAGAGGCTGACTACAACCTTGATATATCATTGGGATACTTATAGGGATTGACACTTGTGGCACAAACAACTTAAGAATCATCTAATTATTACCTTGATTAACAACATGCATGGGATGAGGTTGAGAATTTAGCTAAACCAACTTCTGAGCCAAAGCTTCCCTTTGCCTTAATAATTTTAGTCTTGCCATTTCTGTTATCATGTGATTTGTATCATTTTGCAACTCATTTATTGTTGATTCCCTTAGAGGAGTAACTAAAGTAAAATCAACATAATTTGCATATGAAAACTATAGTTTTTGAGAAGGTTGTGGATCAAAATGAGGAAAAACCTAAGATTTTGGCATTATATATTTCATCCTTAGGGTGAGGCTCATGCTATGAAGAGACAAAATGCTGTTGAGACATTATCTCCTCATTCTCTCTTATTGCCTCATCCTATCTAGTTTCTTGATCCAAACGGTCCTCAATTTCTCTCAAATTTTGAGGATCAACTTTAAATGAGAATACAAATTTGTGTTGTTCATTATTTCCAGGAAAAGTATGAAGATTTATGGGAGGAAACCTTTCATCATTTTGGGTATCAAGTCCAATCTTGCTATTATAATATTCTTTGAACGACTGCTTTGATGCATTCCCCTACCTATTTTATAGGGTTTCATGTAATTTAGTTATTGTAGGTCCATCAAGGGAGGCTCCTTCATCGGCAACATGTGAATTAGAAGTTGAGGGAGGCTTTGGGCTATTCTTATTTACCTCAGTCCACCTATAACTCATTTTTTTAGTCAAAGGGTGAATAATATGTCCTTGATGTAAAGATATTCTTCCATACATACAAGGATAAACCCGAATGCTCAGGTGTCATGAATCCAACCACTTTGATGTGAATTATTGGTTTTCACTCATACAATATTTTTCTCATAGTACAACCGATCAAAAAGATTTTGACAAGAGTCACCACCTTTTACTTGGAAAGAAAAAATGATAAAACTATATGTTCTTAGAGTTATGAGATTAGACTTAAATCTTTTATTTTACAAGCCACTCCCTAGTAAAGTCACCAATTGGTTGGTGCCCAAATCAATAGATTGTCAAACCCTAACAATATGCCAAGTTTTATGATCAAGTTTGACAAATGATTTTTCCAATAAACAAAATTAACCAAGATGGTTGCAATTCTCTGCTCTTTAGGCTTTGCGGGACCTTGGTGGGTAATTAAAATTCACCATTAATGACCATTCTTCAAAATTATGTGGTAAATTTGTCTAGATAAAATCTCATGCAAATTGAGGGTTTATTCCAATCACAACTTTAATTCAACTGCCCTTTATTGTCTATTTTACATTGGCATGAGGGTGAAAAATAGAAAATTTAACTAAATTAAATCCTATATACAAAAATGAAATATATATTTCTAAATTATTGATGAATTCTTTTTGGGAGCCAAACTGATTGGTGCCTTCTCCACAAGGTAACACAGTCAAATTATCAAATTGATATGTGTTCCTTTAATGGTTATAACTCTAGTTATTAGGCACTTTGTTATTTATGCTTTGCACAAATTTGCAAGCAACTCAACCATGAGATCCTTCTTTTTAATCCAATTCAATTTCCTCTAATCACTATAATTTATTCAATAGTATTTTAATCACTACTTGAGAGAAACCATTGAACAAAATTACAAAGAAGATATGAAAAACTTTGACAAATTAAATACATACTCGATACATTAATTCATTTGACAAGAATAAAATAAAATTGGAGATGACCAAATGATCTATGTTCATTAATTTATTAAAATAATTGAAACCCAAATCAGAACACAATCTTTTTTATCATATCCATCTTTGTATCAAAGTTTTTATCATATCCATCTTTGTATCAAAGTTTTTTAATATTTTAATTATTTTTTATATTTTACATTTTATTTTTATTGAAAGTAGGTCATTAGCACTTAAATATAAGATTGATTATCTTGACGAGAAAAAATACTAAAATTTATTTAAAAATTTTGAAAAAAATATGATGCACTAGAGAAAATAATCTATGCCAAGATGATATATTTCTTTTCTAATTTGGATAGATAATGAAAAAAAAGGTGGCAACAAATGGAAAGAGTTATATTTCTGTACATGCAACTTTTCAAATTTATGGAAAAATATATATTTATAAAAAATAGTTAAAAATATAGCCATGCACTAAAGTAAGTCCATATTGCCACGAGTTAAATTTTATAGTGGCATGATTTTTATTTTTAAAGGAAAAGGGGAGGCAAGTGGGAGTGGGGCCCACAGGTCCCATCACCACTGCGGGTCTACGAAAGTAGGCCCACAATGATGAGGGGACCCCGTGGTCCCCTCCACTACCCTGCGGCCACTGCCGTGACTATGACCACAGCAGAAATGGAGGGTACCACTTCCCCGATGGTTACAATAACTGACTCCCCCTGCACGCCGCCTGATACTCATTCGAAATAAATTCCGAAGACCATGTTTTTTTTAATATTAAAATCGCTTTGAAACATTTCCTATAATCATTATCATTTGAATTAAATTTAATACACACACACACACACACACACACACACACACACACACACACACACACACACACACACACACACACACACATATATGGTTTACATTCCCAGATTATTTAACGGTATTAAAGAAGTTATAATAACAATAAGAACAAGAGTTTATTCACAGGAATGAAATGAGATAGGGAGATTTGCTTCAACAAATAAAACAAAAAATCAGATTATCACAGAGGCAGGAAAATGTTTAAATTGATTCCACAGGAATGATAATAGAGAGATTGCTTCAACAAATAAAACAGATAATTAGATTATCACAGAGGTGGGTAAATACTTTGAATTGATTTTGCATAATTAGGAATTTAATATTCACAGAGAGATTTATACCTTAATTTCAACTAATATTCACAGAGAGAAGTATATAACCAGATATATGTGAAATAAAAATATTAATGTAAACAATTGAGAATAAGGATTTATTCATAGGAATGAATAACACAGAGGATTATTCACAAAGAGATTTATATCTTATTATCAGGCATTTTCTGTTCGTAGGGAAGTAAGATTTTAATGTAAGAAAAGAATTACATTTAAATTTCCAATCCAATAATGAATTTGAGAGAAGAAAAGCAAGATCTGATATTTTCTAAAGAAAATTTAAACAAATAATAAAGCTATCTTTCAAATGCAAGCAAGATCTGATATTTCTTCTCTAAAGAAAAATTAAACAAATAATAAAGCTATCTTTCACATGCAAGCAAGATCTGATATTTCTTCTCTAAAAAAATAAATTAAACAAATAATAAAGCTATCTTTCACATGCAAGCATGATCTGATATTTCTTCTCTAAAAAAAATTAAACAAATAATAAAGCTATCTTTTTCAATATTATCCCTAAAGAAGGATTTACCACTAAAATTTTATAAAGGAAGATCTAGAAGCTATATTTTGGATAATACCATTTTCTCATATGTGAATGTGAAATAACAAGAAGAGAACCTGGCTTATCGAAGTTTGATGTTGAATCCTCTCCAATCTTCTAGCTATCCTCCTTAGATCCTTCCTTTCAACTTGAGAGAAATCTTCCAAACAATTTAACAATCCTACAACCAAAATGTAACTACCAAGGAAGATCCTACTACTAACAACAAGGAAATTTGGGAAATTTTCTTCAAAACATAATCAACTCCCTTCTTTGAAACTTGCATACAATTTATAAGAAAAATCCATCAATTCCACTATCTAGAGAATTTAATTAAAAATGAGATTCTTTTCCAATATTGGACTCATGCAAATTGATTAAAAACCTAGTGGGGGAGTTACATGCAAGGTATTGAAGATTCCTCTAGAAGCTTCTAATTCCTCCTACAACATGTGCCATAATTGGGAGTGGGAAAATAAAAAATAAAAATAATACCCTTTGAATTATATTCTCCAAGTGTGTGTGTGTGTGTGTCCATTTTTATTCTTTTATAATATTTATTCAATTATTTTTAATAGCTCAACCAAAAAAATAATAGAATTGTATCAAATCAAAAAGTGATAAAGGAGGGTTGTGACATCCTCCCCCCTTAATTTGTGCATCGTCCCGATGCACTTATTGAATGTATCCAAAAGAGTCTATAGTTCATGATTAGTTTAAAACAAAAAAGGGAACAACTGTTGCATTTCCTTAGTATCCTCCCACGTGGCATTCTTTTCATCATACTGGTTCCATTGTACTTTGCATTGATCAACCTCTCTGTTGCACAATTGGCACTGGCGCCTCTCCAAGATTTTGAATGGCTCTATCATTAAATTCCTCCCATTTCTTGGACCTGTAAGGCATCCCAATTCAAAATGTGTTTCTCATCAGGTACAAACTTTTTAAGAAGAGATACATGGAAGACATCATGGATTCGGCTTAACTGGGGAGGTAAGGCCAACCGATATGCAACTGGGTTAATCCTTCCCAATATTTCAAAAGGTCCAACATAACGAGGTGCAAGCTTGGTCTTTTTCCCAAATCTTATGGAACTCTTATGTGGCCTAACCCTTAGGAAGACTTTCTCTCCCACCTCAAACTCCCTTGGTGTCCTGTTTTTGTCTGCATAACTTTTCTGCCTATCCGAGGCTTCCTTCAATCTTTGCCTAATTTCCTTAGTTTTCCTTTTCATCTCCTTCAACATATCTGGTCCAACAATTACTCTATCTTCAAGGCTATCCCAACTCAAAGTTGTTCGACATGGCCTACCGTACAATGCTTTGAAAGGTGCCATTCCCAAAGATGTTTGATATGTATTATTGTAAGAAAACTCTACCAGAGGTAGGTACTCTTCCCATTTCTTCTGTTGGTCCATGCAGTACATGCGAAGTAGGTCTTCCAAAATCTGATTCGTCCTTTCTGTTTGGTCATCGGTTTCAGGATTGTATGCAGTGCTAACATTTAGTTGAGTTCCCAGAGTTGATTGAAGAGTTGTCCAAAACCTTGAATGAATCTAGCATCTCTATCTGATATGATTTTCTCTGGTATTCCATGCAACCTAAATATTTCCTTAACAAAGTGCCTAGCCAAGGTAGGTGCATCATCCATCAGATTCCCTGGTATAAAGTGTGCCACCTTAGTGAGTTTGTGAATTACCACCATTATTGTATCATACCTAGAAGGTGACATGGGTAACCCTTGCACAAAATCCATGCTAATAACTTGCCACTTGTGTTGAGGTACATCATGTAACTGTAACAATCCAGCTAGATGTCTATGTTCCGCCTTTACTCTTTGACACTCCAAACATTTAGCCACATATTTGACTATGTCATTCTTCATCCCTTGCCAAAAGTATAACTTCTTTAGGTCTGCATAAAGTTTGTTAACTCCCGGGTGCCCTGAATAAGGGGCATTGTGAGCCTCCGACAAGACTACTTCCCTTAAGTCTCCTGAATTAGGAATATAGATTCTATTATTGTATCTGAGCAACCCATCTTTGTCTAATGTATACCCTTCAATCTTAGGACCGGTTGGATCATGTTCTAAAGTCAATTTGACTTGCTCATACCATGGGTCGTGTCCCTGCTCATCCATTACTTGCCTTTTGAAAGAAGTTTTGAATGTTGCTATAGTCATCAAGTGTCTCCTCCTACTTAAAGCATTTTCCACCCTATTTTCCTTCCCCTTAATATATTTAATTTCAAAATCATATTCACTTAGAAACTCTAACCACCTTCTTTATCTAGCATTTAAGTGGGGTTGGGTAAAGAAGTACTTTAGTCCTTGGTTATCTGACTTTAGGTCAAAGGGCTTCCCTTGTAAGAAGTGTCTCCATTTCTATAGGGCATGCACAATCGCTGCTAACTCTAAGTCGTGGGGTGCATAATTAACCTCATGAGTCTTCAGGTTCTTGGATTCATAAGCTACTACCCCTTCATCTTGGAAAAGTACTCCTCCTAAACCTTCAATAGAAGCATTAGTTACGACTATGAAGTGTCCATTCGGATCTGGTACTTTTATAATGGGTACTGAAGTTAGCTTCCCCTTCAAAAATTGGAATGCCTTATCACTTTGTTCTGTCCACACAAACCTTTTACCCTTCCTCTGCAATGAGGTGATGGGGTTTGCTATCTTAGAGAATCCTTCCACAAACCTCCTATAGTACCCTGCTAGCCCCATAAAGCTTCTCACTTCTAAAACATTTTTAGGGATTGGCCATTATACTATTGCCTTTATCTTATCTAGATCAACTTCTATTCCTTCCTTTGATATTATATTCCCTAGGTAGTGAATCTTTTCCTCAAAGAAGGCACATTTTGACAGTTTCCCAAATAACTTATGTTCCCCCAACCTTTGCAAAATAATTTGTAGGTGTACTAGATGCTCCTCCTCATTCTTAGAGTAAATCAATATGTCATCCAGAAATACCAAAACAAATTTGTCCAAGTAGTCATGGAGTACACTATTCATTAGGTTCATAAATGCAGTTGGGGCATTGGTTACACCAAAAGGAACTACTATGAATTCATAATGCCCATATCTAGTCCTGATGGCTATCTTCGAAATTTCCTCCTCCTTAATTCTGAATTGATGATATCCTGATCGGAGGTCTATCTTTGAGAAAACTGCTTCTCCTTTCATTTGGTCAAAAAGATCCTCTATTCGAGGTAAGGGGTACCTATTCTTTATTGTGACCTTGTTCAACATCCTATAGTCGATGCATAGTCTTAAGGTTCCATCCTTCTTCTTAATGAATAAGACTGGCGCTCCCCATGGTGATACACTTGGCCTTATAAATCCCTTAGCTAAGAGTTCCTCTAATTGCATCTTGAGCTCTTGTAATTCAGTTTTGTTCATTCGGTAACGTGCCCTTGACATTGGTTCAACTCCTGGTAGTACGTCGATAGAAAAGTCAAACTTCCTTTTAGGAGGTAAGCCAGGTAATTCTTCTGGAAATACATCCTTGAATTCTTTTAAGAAAGGGGTATTTTCAAAGGTTGGGGTATTTTCCTCTTTTCCTTCATCAATTTCAACCATATAGATTAGGCGTCCTCTTCTTCTTTCCTTCTTTAATTGCATGGCTGATATGGTTTCTATACTAATGGGGTTAAACTTTCCTTGGATTTTGACCCTTTTCCCCCCATCATCCAAACATTCAACAACTTTTTTATAGGAATCTACATTAAAAATGGTCTGTTAACCAACTCATTCCAATAATTACATCATACAATCCTAGGGGTGCCACATAGAGGTCTACCCTTGTTTCAAACTCAAGAAATTGTACCCTTGCCCTCGACAAACACTTAGTTACTTCCCTAGTTGCCTTATCCTAATATTGAACCATCCATGATGACTCCATTTGATTAACTTTTAATGCATATTTTCTTACTAATTCAGGTGAGATGAAACATTCAGATGACCCAGTGTTAATTAGAATTGAAATTGGTTGTTCAAATAGTGTACCTGTAGTTTCCACGGGAACATTATGGAATCTTGCTCTTCGGTTCCTAACTGCTACATGAATCCTTTGTTGGGGCCCTTGTTGGGGTTGATTGGCCCTAATATAACCTTGCATCCAGGGACACTCTCTAGCAAAATGGTTTCCCCCACACATGAAGCATCCACCTGGAGGACCCCTCCTGCCTTGGTTCCTAAGGGGATCATTATTTGTTTCATTGGCCCTGGGTGGATAAGTTATCCCGTTCTGCTGGTCATTCTTGTTATCGTTGCCTTTGTTATTATTTCCCCTGTTATTATTATTATTTCCATTCCTCTGATATTGATTAGGGGGTGGCCTTCTTTCGGAAGAATTATTCCTTTGACTTTTGTTGAAGTTAGAGTTCCCCTTGAATTCCTGCTTCCTTTTAAAAGAGTGGTTCCCATTATAGTTCTACCCTGCTAGTGTTTGAATCTTTCTCTCTTGCCTTAGGGACTTTTCAAGAACTTCGTTCATGTTTTTGGGTCCATGCATGTCGACCTCTGCCTCAATGTTGGTATTTAGTCCCAAAATGAACTTCCTCGCTTGTCCTTCTTCATCTTTTCGGTACATAGGTACATACTTAAGCAATTTGGCAAACTTATCCCAATATTGTTGGACTGATAGGGGCCCTTGACATAGATTATGGAATTTTGTCACCTTCTCATCAAAGAACAATTGAGGGAGCCACCTTTCTCAGAAGTGGTGAACAAATTGATCCCATGTGATCATATCCCTGCTATACCCATTTTGCTCCTTGGTGTTGGTCCACCAACTAGCTGCCTCCCCTGTGAGTTGATAGGAACCCCATAAGGCCTTAGTTGTTTCGCTAAAATCTCTTAGTTCAAAATACTTTTCCATTTCATTTAACCAATTCTTAGCTCCTTCACTAATTTTCCTCCCATCGAACTTAGGAGGGGTGATTTTCTTTAAGTCCTTGGAGAGTTCCAATATGTTATTTTCTTTTCTATTACCCATCATATTCCCTTTATTGCTACCAGGGTTTCCATTTTCAGTACCACTTCGATTTTCAATGTCATTCTACCTTGCCCTAAGGTCTTGCATTGATTGTTCCATGAAGTTGATTTTATCTCTTTGTTCGGTTAGAAGGTTGATTATAGCCTCGACCCCATCTTTGTTATTTCTTGGGTTATGTTGATCCCCTTCGTGGTCTTCCTCATGGTTTTCTTCATGGTTTTCCTCATGGTTTTCTTCATGGTTTTCCTCATGGTTTTCTTCATGGTTAGCTTCCCTTTGTCTTCTAGTGGTAGTACGTCTTCCGTTACCCCTTCCTCTTCCTCTTCCTCTAGCCATTCAAGAGTTTTACCTGAAAGTTAAATTATGTAGTCAATTATTGATTTAAGATTTTAAAATTTAATTTCTACCATTGCAAAACATTCCCTTAGTTGTGTAAGTTGAAGTGAGCACAAGGCCTAGATTTGAACCTTGGCTCTGATAACACATGTAATAAGCCACCATGTTTAACCCAACAAAATTTGACCATTCTTTTTTTTTGTTTAATTTAATCATTTGTGTTTGATTCAATCACATACTCTAGGCATCCATCCAAAAGGATTAGGCATTCATCCATCCGGGATGAGCATCTAACCATATGGGTTAAGCATCTATCAATACGGGGCAGGAGGTTTCATCTATCCAATATGGGATAGGCATCTACCCATACGGGGTAGGCATCTATCCAATTGGGATAGGAGGTGCTCTGGCCAGAGACTTAGACTCATCGGGACGATTCGGGTCCTGAGTCACTCACTAAGTACTACACTCCTCTAATAGGAGGTCACCGAGGTCACCGTCCTTAGGAGTAATAAAAAAAAACATAATACAAGCTTGAACTCCACCTCAGAATTTGTCTTAAAGCCTCAAGAAGTCAAGCGAATCCATATGGGATTCCTTCCAAGTATGCATTGAATTACCTTTTTCCTTTTTATTATACTTATCTTTCGAATTAGGATTCTATTCAATCCTCCTTCTTAACAAACCTAGACCCCACCCACGAACGTCTGAGTACTAGGGAAAACTCTGTCCCAAGACTGCCTACATACTCGTTTCGGCATGGGATCAAAGCGTAAAGTATGTAGTTCTATTTTCTACTCTATGGTTTGATGTAAACTGATTAGTGGGTATGCAACCCTTTCTAGGGTCAATGTCCCAGACAGTTTCTCTGTGGTTGCTACCCATGGTGGTAGCGCTTAAGCAAAGGCTCAAGATGGCCTGTTGCTTGTGGCCTAAAACAAATAGATCCTAATTCTTATCATAAGCATCACCCTTGATCAATTTCCAATTGACAACAATTCTTTGAGACTAAATCAATTTCATAAAAGTATTTCACTCAAACAACCTTAAGGGGGTTTACTATGGTTTAAATCAGCAGATGGAAAATCATTTAAGGATTATCTTATTAGATTATGGATCCAAGGGGGATTACCCACCCCTTGGATTTTAACTTCCAAGTGTCCCTTATTACTCCCCGACGATTTATAGGGACGATGCCACAGACGTCGTTGATGCAACTTTATTAGGCGTTAAGTGCAGTAGTTCAACACGATGACATTACCCGTAAGCATGACCCAGAGGCACTGTATATACCGAACGCTGCTAGGTTTTGGTTTTCCAACTTCCTTTATTTAGTTTTCTTAACTAAGAAACTTATGAAAACATCATGCTTGAAAACAATTATGACTTAAACATGCAAAATTAGACATTGCAAAACTTAATTAATTAAAATAACCACTTGATGAACTACGTGGAATAAAAACCATAACTAAAATTATTTATTATTCAAAACTTGAAAAATAACTTGCATAATAATGACAATTATGAAACTTGCATATTAATAATTAAATGTGTAACTTGCATGGAGATGAAAATGTCAATAAATGTAATTAATGTATAAGTAATTTGCATGATACAAGAATAGTGTAACTTGCGTGCAAGATTAAGCAATGTATGATTCCTATCCCACGTGCAAGATTAAGCAATGCATGATAAAAGGAAAAGGGGAGGCAAGTGGGAGTGGGGCCCACGGGTCCCATCACCACTGCGGGTCTGCAAAAGCAGGCCCGCAGTGATGAGGGGACCCCGTGATCCCCTCCACTACACTGCGGCCACTACCGTGACAGTGACCGCAGGGGAAGTGGAGGGTACCACTTCCCCGGTGGTTACAATAATTGTCTCCCCTACATGCCGCCCGATACTCATTCAGAATAAATTCTGAAGACCATGTTTTTTTATATATTAAAATCACTTTGAAACATTTACTATAGTCATTATCGTTTGAATTAAATTTAATACATTATATATATATATATATATATATATATATATATATATATATATATATATATATATATATATATATATATATTTACATTCCCAGATTATTTAATGGTATTAAAGAAGTTATAATAACAATAAGAACAAGAGTTTATTCACAGGAATGAAATGAGATAGGGAGATTTGCTTCAACAAATAAAACAGAAAATCAGATTATCACAGAGGTAGGAAAATGTTTAAATTGATTCCACAAGAATGATAATAGAGAGATTGCTTCAGCAAATAAAACAGATAATTAGATTATCACAGAGGTGGGTAAATACTTTGAATTGATTTTGCATAATTAGGAGTTTAATATTCATAGAGAGATTTATACCTTAATTTCAACTAATATTCACAGAGAGAAGTATATAACCAGATATATGTGAAATAAAAATATTAATGTAAACAATTGAGAATAAGGATTTATTCACAGGAATGAATAACACAGAGGATTATTCATAGAGAGATTTATATCTTATTAGTAGGCATTTTCTGTTCATAGGGAAGTAAGATTTTAATGTAAGAAAATAATTATATTTAAATTTCCAATCCAGTAATGAATTTGAGAGAAGAAAAGAAAGATTTGATATTTTCTAAAGAAAATTTAAACAAATAATAAAGCTATCTTTCAAATGCAAGCAAGATCTGATATTTCTTCTCTAAAGAAAAATTAAACAAATAATAAAGCTATCTTTCACATGCAAGCAAGATCTGATATTTCTTCTCTAAAAAAAATAAATTAAACAAATAATAAAGCTATCTTTCACATGCAAGCAAGATCTGATATTTCTTCTCTAAAAAAAATTAAACAAATAATAAAGCTATCTTTTTCAATATTATCCCTAAAGAAGGATTTACCACTAAAATTTTATAAAGGAAGATCTAGAAGCTATATTTTGGATAATACCATTTTCTCATATGTGAATGTGAAATAACAAGAAGAGAACCTGGCTTATCGAAGTTTGATGTTGAATCCTCTCCAATCTTCTAGCTATCCTCCTTAGATCCTTCCTTGCAACTTGAGAGAAATCTTCCAAACAATTTAACAATCCTACAACCAAAATGTAACTACCAAGGAAGATCCTACTACTAACAACAAGGAAATTTGGGAAATTTTCTTCAAAACATAATCAACTCCCTTCTTTGAAACTTGCATACAATTTATAAGAAAAATCCCTCAATTACACTATCTAGAGAATTTAATTAAAAATAAGATTCTTTTCCAATATTGGACTCATGCAAATTGATTAAAAACCTAGTGGGGGAGTTACATGCAAGGCATTGAAGATTCCTCTAGAAGCTTCTAATTCCTCCTACAACATGTGCCATAATTGGGAGTGGGAAAATAAAAAATAAAAATAATGCCGTTTGAATTATATTCTCCAAGTGTGTGTGTGTGTGTCCATTTTTATTCTTTTATAATATTTATTCAATTATTTTTAATAGCTCAACCAAAAAAATAATAGAATTGTATCAAATCAAAAAGTGATAAAGGAGGGTTGTCACAAAAAATAAGGATTGAGGGCAAAATAACAAAAGGATTTTATGACCCTATAAAATAAATGAAAAGACTAATCATGTTTATACATTTACCAACTCTTGGATTTAGGATTTTTGAACAAGTGATACTAGGCCATATTGTACAAAATTTAACAACTCCTAACATAATTTAAAGTGAAAGTTGATGCAGCTAGGAACTGGCGTTCTTTTGGAGTTGTGGGCTTTAGGCCTCACCAACTCAAAATTAAAAATAAAAATGCTTAGATATATAAGTTTGTTATTAATTATGGGGCCACAAATTTGCTTCCTACTTAGAAAGATATTACAGCCGAACAAAAATCTTAACTACTGAGAAGAGGATTTATAATTTTAGTATCTATATGCTCTGTGTTGGCATAGGGTAGCATTATTTGATAAGAAAAATGAAACTGATAAACAGTTACAATAATGTAGCTTTTGGTCAAAGGTAGATGTTTATTGGCATTGATTCTACTATTTGTTCCTTTAATTCTAATAACAATTGTGTCTCTTAAATTCATTTTCTATATTCAATTAGTAGTTAGTTATTCTCTATTTTATATGATTTACTTTAATTAACTGCATTTTTCTTGGACACTGTTAAATGAAAATTCTTTTATATTAATTATTCTCTTCAAATGTGTATCATGGAAGGTCTTTTCCAGTGCATATATTGGATTAGTCCACATATTTAAGTGTTATTAGGATAGGTGTATTTATGCCTCACTTGGTGTAGACTATGACTCCTCTAAGGGCTCCAAAGCTTGCATATTTTTAGGTAGAGTGACTTCTCGAAACCAAGCGAGTTTTATTTTCTTGACACTATTTTACTTAATATAAATAAGGCATGTTGTTGTTGGCACTATAGTTTTCTTACCTAGGGCAGTCAATATTCATTTATAATCATGTGATAAATTTTTTGGTTCAATATTCATGATCAATATTGTTCTTTCCATATGGTGAATGTTTTCACTCCTCTTTTGTTGCTCTTTCCATTATTTTCATTTGCTCATTTATGCTATGGTACATCAAATTTAACAATTTAATGTCTTTAATCATTGTCTTTGAGATTTCCACATGTAAATGGATTCCATTGTATGAACATTCTTTTAAATTTTTAATTACCATGTTTCTTGTGAAGTGCAAATCAACATCAATCAAAATAGAGCACCTACTGCACCTGAACTTGGCCATGGTTTCCTAATTTGTTTCCAATTTTTGTGTAATTATTCTTTTATATCAACAATAAGACTTTGAATCACAATAGTTATTGATGTAGGAGCATCCCCGGTTCACAACAATCTTGCATCAACCAAAAACATTTCCTTTTCTGTTTGTTTTTTGTTTGCAGTTTCAGTTTTCCTTTCTGTGTGTTCCGGGTTTGGCTCACTGGTTCCTAATGGAGTTTGATTATACTTGAAGGCTTGATCATTGTTTCTTTCTTTCAAACTGCATCTCATTTGGATCACTTTCCGGTAAGATATCGCTACCGGTTTCCTTGACAGTTTCTTTGTTACCGGTTGCTTGAGACCTAGTCTAGTGATCTACCAAAACCCATTCTGAAGCTTGCGGAGGCTTGGGCATTGATCTTGATGTTTCTTGGCATATGGATGACCTTTTGCATTTCATCCCTTGGATTTTTTGAAGGAATCTCTTGGCAGAGGCCGACCTTATTCATTTTGCACGTTAGGTCTTATTCTTCGGGTTTTGATCCTTTTTGGGCCGACCAGATCCTTTGGATCAATATATATATATATATATATATATATATATATATATATATATGTTTGTAATCATGCTTTAGAATATAATCACTGAAGAATCAAGGAAATAAAATAGATCGACTATGCCTAGAAGATAGATCTTTCGATTCAAGGTCCCGATGTGACCTATTCTACTAGGCCTGTGTGTTGGTATGTTGTAACCTGGTTGTTACTAGTTGGATGTGTAGACATATAAAAATGACCATATTCCTAAAATGAATATTTTATGTTCATTTCTCTATTTAATTAAATCCAATTTAACTCGATTACCCACATTCCTCTATTTAATTAAGTAAATTACTCAATTAAATTCACTATACCATTTAATAGGATAAATTCATTTTATTCAATTAAAGCCCCTATCCACTTTTTAATTAAATTCAAATTTAATTAAAATAGTTATCCTAAATTAAATAAATCTAATTTATTTAATTGCAACCAAATTGAATTAAATTCAATTAATTCTATTTTCCCCTCACCCACTTGCAAAATGCTACACCTCCCACTTGCATCCTAACCCTCTTTCTAACCTCTTCTAGATTCTTCTAATCCTGATTAATTAACCCAAAACCATCCATTATCCCTTTTCCCTAAATTTGAGGAGGTCACTTCTCAAATTTGGAGTAAAGTCTTCAAAAGGAATTAAAGCCTTTATCCATTCAACAAGCTAACCTGTTGAATACCCCCAAATTTGGAAGGACTCTTACAAATTTGTCCCAAAAGTCTTCATAATCATTAATGGTTAACTCAACCCTCTTACATGGTTAAATAATTTCCATAAACTCAACCTCCATGTAACCCAGAGGTCTCATCAAGCATTTATTTCTTTGACCATGGTTATCCTTAAACCTTTGCACAAGAGTTTATCCTTTGGGTAAAAGCTTTATCCAATGGATAACCCTAACTTAACCTTAACCCTTAACCCCTAGGGTAACCAGGAGGTCTTCTCAAGCATTTAATGCTTCTTACATCTCCTCTCAACCAACCTTATGTTGACAATTGTCACCATTTCATTGGTGCCAATTGCAAACATGGATTCCCAACTTTCAAACTCAACCCTTGATGAAATCTTTCAATCCTGGCCATCCATTGCCCTATTTTTGCTATAAATAGAGCTCTCTTTCCTCCATTTTTTGATCATCCAAGTCTTTAGCATCACACTTATACTAAAATCCATTCAAGCTTTCATATTTCATATATGTTCATCATTTAGCCTCTTTTTTAAATAGGAATTAATCTAAATATGCAAATCTAGAGTACATTCCTTATCATGTAGCTTAAATCATAAACTAATATAGTATGCTAGGATAGTCTTGTTTACTAACCTTGTCATCTTATAGCTAGTTTAATGCATTTATAGGATCATGAATAGCTTAGGATGCATCTCATCTTAAAATCAACAAAAGCATCCCTCGTTCTTGTATTTGTCATCCCTAAACCATTTTGCTCAGTAATCTGAGAGCAAAAACATTGGTTTGAGGGACAGTGCAAGATAGAGAACCATGGAACCAACTTTGGGAAGCTGAGCCATACTTCATGAATCCATAGCTTGCACCAAGAAGTCCTGTGGGTGTGTGAGTAAGGCTCCCTAGAGCTCTGTTTTTCACATATTGAGTTCTATCAACCCACTTTTCCCGCATACAGGATGTAATTAACTTTCATGCAATAAAACTATTTCTTATGCATTGCCTCCATTATATCTGTGTGATTCCATTGTGTTTACTCTTGCTGACCGGTTTGGACTGATCTCCTCGAGGTCTCTCCTCGCCAGTGACTGCACCAAGTGGTATTAGAGAAAAGTTCGTTCCAAAGGTTGCATGTCCTGAATCTTGTTGTAGGGTGGCAGATTGCGGATCCGACCTACAATTGTAGAGGACTAGCATGGATCAATGGCATGGAGAGGAACTAGGAATGATGGAGCTCGTGGGAATGTAGGCCCTGCTATAATGGAGATGTTGCGAGGAATAGTAGCCCGGTTAGAAGTCATGGAGATAACCCAAAGAAGAGGCCGACATGTTGAGGATGTGAGCGAAGATGAAGGAGAAGAAGCCCTAACAGAACAAGTGAACCTACTGACAGTTGATCCAGAGGAGGAAATGTTTTTAAGGGTTTTGAGTAGGGCAAACACTAAACCTCATTTTACCCCATCGGAATATGATGGGAAGTTAGATTCAGATGAATTGATGGATTGGATCTCGGAGATGGAGAAGTATTTTGACTTTGAAAACACTACAGAAGAGAGGAAGGTGTAGTATGCCTGCACCTGGTTGAAGGGTCATGCATCTCTTTGGTGGGAGCACTTACAAGTTGATAGGAAAAGAAGAGGTAAAGAAAAGATTAAGATATGAGATAGGATGATTGCTAAGTTAAAATCAAAGTTTGTCTCGACAAATTATCAAGTAGATTTGTTTCGAAAGTTGCAAAATCTGAGATAGAAGGAATCTAGTGTGAAGGAGTACACCGAAGCATTTTACAAGTTGAACATTAGATCCAAACATGTTGATGATGAAATTGAACAAATTGTAAGATATTTGAATAGATTACGAATGTCTATATAAGATGAACTCAGTATGATCAAATTAGAGAGTGTTGAAGAGGCTTACCAGTATGCAATAAAGGCTGAAGAGAAATTGAATAAAAGGCATGAGTAGAGATAGAGAGGTAGAGGTGGAAGGTTTATCGGAGGAAGATTTCAAGGAGGAAGAAGATACACCGGAGGAAGAGGAACTCGTACAAATTAGAACAAGGACAAGGAAGTGAGCAAGGAAGGTAATTCATATCAGAAAGATGATAGAAATTTCTATCAGAGGAGAGAACCAGATGGTTACCAGAATGAGAACTTTGGAAGACAAGAAAAAAGGACATTCAAAGGAACCTGTTTTAAATGTGGAGGAGAAGGACACCGTGCATTTGAATGTAAGAAGTTAGAGGCTACTGGAAGAGCGACAGTGGTGGAGGAGAACCCCACCAGATCAAACAATAAACCAGAAGATGGAGAACTGCTGATGGTAAGGAGAGCTTTGTGTCATACCAGAGGAGATAAATAACCCTTGTAGAGGAGGAACCTGTTCAAGACTAGATGTAAGGTATTTGGTAAGTGTTATAAAGTTGTTATTGATAGTGGTAGTTTAGACAATCTTGTTTCAGAAGAGATGGTGAATAAGTTGAAATTGGAGAGATTGAAACACCCTAAGCCTTACCAGATAGCATGGATTCAAGATGAACATAAGTTATTAGTGAGTGAACAATGTTTAGTGAAATTGAAAATTGGGAATTATCATGATGAAATTTTGTGTGATATTATGCCTATGGACATTTGTCATCTTTTGTTGGGAAGACCCTGGCAGTTTGATAGAATGGCAATACATGATGGGAGAAAGAATACATACACTATTGTGGCCAATGGGATGAAGAAAACCTTGTTGCCTTTGGAGGAACCTTTGAAGAATGAAGTCTATACAAGTACCAGCATCTATCTAGTAGATGGAAGGAAGGTCATGGATGGACTGAGACATGAGAATGTGTGTTTTGTGTTAATTCCTAAGAAGACTGAGAGACTGGAACCAGAAGGAGAACACCCGACAAAGATAAGAGATTTTCTTGCAGAATATGAGGACATCTTTTTTAGATAATGTACCTGATGGATTGCCACTTGTTAGAAGTATTAGTCATTGCATGGAATTAGTTCCCAGAGCTAGTTTGCCTAACAAAGTTGCACACCGGTTGACATTGGTAGAGAATGAAGAATTGAATAGATAAGTGCAGGACCTATTGGAGAAAGGTTTGATCAAGGAAAGTCTGAGCCCTTGTGTAGTACCAACGGTAATAGCACCTAATAAGAATGGAGAATGGAGGATGTGTACCGATTCAAGAGCAATAAACAAGATCATAGTGAAATACTGGTTTCCCTTGCCTACGATGGACGACATAATGGATTGTTTGAGTGGAGAAAAGTACTTTACAAAGATAGATTTGAAGAGCAGATATCATTAGATCAAGATCATAGAAGGTGATGAATGGAAGACAACATTTAAGACAAATGAAGGATTATATGAATAGTTGGTGATGCCTTTTGGACTGACTAATGCACCAAGTACTTTTATGAGGCTGATGAATGAGGTCTTGAAGAAATTATTGGGTAAGTTTGTTATTGTGTACTTGGATGATATTCCAATTTTTAGTAAAACAAAAGAGGAGCATTTGTTGCAGTTAAGACAAGTTTTGCAGAGGTTGAGAGAAGAAAAGTTACTGATCAATATCAAGAAGTGCACTTTCATGAAGGATGAGCTAGTCTATTTGGGCTTTGTGATATCTGAGGATGGTTTGAAGATGGACCTTGAGAAAGTGAAAGCCATTGTTGAGTTGCCTACACCAGAAAGCATTGGAGAGGTAAGATAATTTCATGGATTGGCTAGTTTTTATCGGAAGTTTATCAGAAATTTCAGTTCAATTTGTAACCCTATGACTGATACCATGAGGGGAGATTGGAAGGAATTCAAGTGGACCACTGGAGCAAACAAAGGTTTTGAGTTGTTGAAACAGAAAGTGACTGAGAAACCTGTGTTGGCTTTACCGGATTTCAATAAGGTATTTCAAGTAGATTGTAATGCAAGTGTAACAACACTAGGAATAGTTTTAAGTCAAGAAGGGAGAGCAATAACATATTTCAGTGAGAAATTAAATGATGCCCGGAAGAGATATTCAGTATATGATTAGGAATTTTATGCCACAATTCAAGCCTTGAAGAAATGGAGACATTACTTTCTGCCTAAGGAGTTTGTGTTGTATACAAATCATCAAGCTTTGCAACATTTGAACAGTTAGAGTAAGTTGAATCAGAAACATATGAGATGGGTAGAGTTCTTGCAGAGTTACACCTTTGTGTTGAAACATAAAAGTGGGAAATATAATAAAGTTGCTAATGCATTAAGTAGGAGAAGGAATTTGTTGACAGAGATGAGAGTGATAGTATTAGGTTTTGAAGATTTGAAGACCTTGTATGATGAAGACCCGGATTTTGTAGAACCTTGGAAAGCATATAGAGAACCGGTTATGGTTGATAGGAGCAAATGGTTAGATTACTTCATTCAAGATGGGATGTTATTTAAGGGAGTTCAGTTGTGCATACCTAAAAGTTCCATGAGAGAGAACTTGATAAAAAAGAAGCATAGTGGAGGTTTAGCTGGACATTTTGGCATTGATAAAATGGTTGCATTGGTGAGTGAGAAGTACTTTTAGTCCTAGATTCATAAAGATGTTAAGAGATATGTGCAGAGTTGTAGAGTTTGGCAAGTTGCAAAAGGTAGTAGTCAGAATGTGGGATTGTATAAACCTTTGACAATACTGGTAAGACCTTGGGAGGATATATGTATGGATTTTGTACTTGGCTTACCTAAGACACCGAGAGGGAATGATTCTATATTTGTGGTTGTGGATAGATTTTAAAAGATGGCTCATTTCATACCTTGTAAGAAGATATCATATGCATTTCATGTAGCAAACCTATTTTTCAAGGAAGTGGTAAGATTGCATGGATTACCTAAGAGCATAGTTTCAGACAGAGACACTAAGTTTGTTGTCTATTTTTGGAGAACACTTCGGAAGAAGATGAAGATAGATTTGAAGTTTGGTTCTCCTTTTCATCCACAGACTGATGGACAAACATAAGTAGTAAACCAGAGTTTGGGAAACTTGTTGAGATGTCTAGTGGGAGATAAAACTGGAAGTTGGGATTTGATCCTTGCACAAGTAGAGTGCCTATAAAAATTCAATGAATAGAAGTACTAGAAAAACACCTTTTGAGATTGTTACCGGAGTGCATCCTAAAGGAATAGAAAAATTGAGAGACATTAGCAGTGAAGACTGGAAGAGTTCATAAACAAAAGAATTTGCAGATCACATGGAAACATTGCATATTTAGGTTAAACAAAATTTGGAAGACATGAATAGAAAATACAAGGAGAAAGCAGATTAGAAGAGGAGACATAAGGAATTTGAAGTTGGCAATGAAGTGATGGTTTATTTGAGAAAAGAGAGATTCCCGATTGGGACTTATAATAAGTTGCAGATGAATAAGTTTGGACCCTGTAAGATCTTGAAAAAGTTTAGTTCTGGAAATGCATATGAGGTGGAGCTACCAGATAGTCTGAATATTTCACCTATATTCAACATTACAGATCTTCATGAGTACCATGAACCAAAATTTAGTGAGGACAGTATTGCAGATTTGGAGAAACAATTGCCCCAGAAGGAACCAAATCAGATTGAAGAGATTTTGGACAATGGGATTGGGTGTAGTACCCGAAGTAGTCAGTACAAAAAATATCTTGTGAAATGGAAGAAAAAACCAGTGGAAGGTTCATCTTGGATTTCTCAAGCAAAGGTAGACCACCTTGGTTTCCCTTTGACCCTAGCAAAGTGAGAGGCTCATTTTTTTTATTAACCCCGGATGTCTGATGCAGGAGCATCTCCGGTTCACATCAATCTTGCATCAACCAAAAACATTTCCTTTTTGTTTGTTTTTTGTTTGCATTTTCAGTTTTCCTTTCTGTGTGTTTCGGTTTTGGCTCACCGGTTCCTATGGAGTTTGATTCTACTTGAAGGCTTGATCATTGTTTCTTTCTTTCAAACTACATCTCATTTGGATCACTTTCCAAAATGATATCACTACCAGTTTCCTTGACAGTTTCTTGTTACCGGTTAACTGAGACCTAGTCTAGTGATTTACCAGAACCCATTCTGAAGCTTGTGGAGCCTTGGGGGTTGATCTCAATGTTTCTTGGCATGTGGTCGAGCTTCAGCATTTCATCCCTTGGATTTTCTAGAGGAATCTCTTGGCGGAGGCCGACCTTATTCATTTTGCACGTTAGGTCTTGTTCTTCGGGTTTTGATCCTTTTGGGGCCGACCAGATCCTTTGGATCGATATACATATTTGTAATCATGCTTTAGAATTTAATCACTGAAGAATCAAGGAACATCAAATAGATAGACTATGCCTAGAAGATACATCTTTCGATTCAAGGTCCTGGTGTGACCTATTCTACCAGGCCTATGTGCTGGTATGTTGTAACCCGGTTGTTACCGGTTGGATGTAATTAACTTTCATGCAATAAAACTATCTGTTATGCATTGCCTCCATCATATCTGTGTGATTCCATTGTGTTTACTCTTGTTGACTAGTTTTGACTGATCTCCTCGAGGTCTCTCCTCGCCGGTGACTGCACTAGTTGTCATACCTACAATTCAGATTTTGTGACTTGTTGGAAGGAAAAAAACCAAAAAAAAAATCCTTAGATAATAAATAATAATTAATATTGATATACAAGCAGGTAAAAATAGCTAAAATATTATGTCTAATATTCTTGCACATCCTACATCCTCTTTTGCTAAGCAAATAAAAGCTATGAAAGATCTTGAACAACATTTTTTTTCTTCTTAACCTTGTTATGTATTTCTCACCTTCGTTTATGCCAAGCCCATTATGTAGTTTTTCAAGTTTAGAAGAATATGGATTATACCACTGCCATTGTAGAGATAACCAAGTAATAGAAATAAAAGGTTAGAATTGCAATTTAGATATGCGCTAAGGCTCTTGTAAGGTGAGAACTTGAAAACAAACCTATTAAACTAAAGTTAAATGACACCAAAGACTAGAATAGAATCAATGATAATAGTCACATGTGAGGCTTGTTATGTGATTTTGCAAGCATCTTTATTCTAATGGGAATCGATAAAAAATGTTTTCTAATTTTATTTAAATAAGACAGTCCTTTGTACTCTAAATTTTACTTTATTTATTTCAGTGACAAAATTGTCTTTCCGACTTGTCATCATTACACGAACTAATTATGTTTTACCCTTGCATACACTAGCCTAAAATATGTAAGGGGATGGCGATAGTTTTTAATTGGTTGGTTCACTTACTTGCAAGTCTTAAATGACAATTTGTAAGCACACAAATTATTAAACTGATCTTTCCATTAGTACTTCTAGTTTGGCAAGGCAATCCAAATTTAGGATAATGCTACTACAATTTAGAGTCTAAAGACTAAACACTTACTCTATTCAGACGTCTAGTTTACCAACATAATAGAAGAATAGATTAGTAAATACATAGATGGAATATAATTTTCTATTTTGTAGACATAATTAACTCATCCCACAAAAGACACTAAACCCTTAAGTGTTTTTATTAAATTGAAAACATGATTCTTTTTAGGAGCAATTGCCCTCTATTCAAATTTCCAATTTACCAAATAAAAGGTGGGTAAGAGTGTGTAGCAAACAAAATTGGGAGAAAAAAATTAGTATTCGCCATTTAGGCGGTAGTCAGAGTCAAGAGGACAAAATAACAATTAAAAATAACTTATAAATAAGCTTAAGGGAATATTCATGAGTGACTCCAAACTTGTAGTAAATTGTTTTTTATTAAAAAAGAATTGAGAACAAGGGCACTGACCCTTTACATAGCATAACTATCAAAAATCATAGCGCAGAAACAACACTATAACAACAATTAACAACAACTACCATAAAAAAAAAACCAAGTCTTTTTAGCAATAAAAAACAACAATAGGAAAATAAAACAAACTATAAGGGTGCCTTGCGCAGCCCAGTGGCCTCCATAGCACTACTCCATTCATTAGATATGAATTTGTAGAGGTCCCTAGCCTCTTGCTTGTCCTCCTTAGTGTCTGCATAGCATTCCCTCAACAAAGAGAGGGTGAGTGCGGAGCTGTGTAACACCTGCATATGGAATTTGTTCAGGCCCACCATTTGGGCTTCCCAAGCCTCCATCTTGTTCTTGAGCTGGTTAACCTCCTTCTTGATAGACTGTAGATCGAGAACAGGGCCAAGGTTTTCAATTCTCTGCATGATGTCCAACACATCCGTGCTCAACTTTTCCATTTGTTGCAGAGTAGGGGCCTCCTGGGGGTTCTCAACAGCCAAGTCATTAGTAGTTTCAGTAGTCTCTTGGGGCACGCCACCAACAATGGAGTTATTAGTATCCTTAACCAAGTCCATTAGAGGGATATAATGCATCACCTCTTTAGCCAAGTTTAAATCTATATCCAAATTTCTGGGATCCAGAGCATTGTTGTCAGGGATTTCCACACCCATAAGACCCTCAGTGTCCATGTTCATGAGATCATATCTTTATCATCAATGAGTTCTTGGGTTTTCCTTTTAGGGGTACTCATGTCAACAACACCAATAATGGTCAGGACTATGGGGTCCCAAGTCATATTAACATTGTCAGCATCCCCATCAGGGGTCCCCATAGTTTTAGGGCCCTCCTCTTTCTTGTCCCCAATGGGGTCCTCCTCAGAGTCTAGATTCTCAATAAATGGGGTCTTCTTCCTGCGGCCTTTGGAAGCAAGTCTGGAGGATCTCCTTTTAACCTCTGAATCTGGGGAAGGGTTGTCGTTCTCAATGTCCTCAGAGGAAGAATTGTCATCATAGATAATGCATTTGCGTTTAGCGAGGGTTTTTCTTTTGCCCTTGGACAGGGAGCGAGAAGCATTGGGAGAGGCAGGGAGAGTTAAACTAGGGGAGACCACCGATAGAGAAACAACCGAGGCATAGATAGGCAGGGACATGGTGGCCATTGAAAATCCCTCCTGGGGATATTGGAAGAATCTAGGGAATGTGCGAGCCCAATGTCAATAAATGAGAAATGAAGTTGGGCGCATGGGAAAACAAGAAGTCACTTTTAGTAATGATTTGCTGGTTATGAGGCATTAATAGCCAGCAAATACCGACGACAACCAACACATTTCCAATCTAGTCGTACTTCATCATGGCTTTGCATGCCCAGGTGAAATAACAACACAAAAATGCGTGCATCATCACCAGCCTGGTCGAATGAGTCACCATCTCATTAGAAGGGTTTTGAGGAATATTCCCATTATTTGAATTATGAGACCACCACCTCCAGACAGTCTCGAGGGAAGAGAGGAGGGGGAGGGAAGCATTTAGCAACCACTCAATCATTAGTGGGGATTTTGGATTTCTCTTCCTGGAGGAGGAAGTTAACATGGTTTGGGAGAGATTTATGACTCCTCCAACATCTCATCCCTGAGAGGTTTAGGCTAATGGCTGCCATGGCATCCACCACACGGTTTCCTTCCCTATAGATATGCATAACTCTGAATGAGTCAAGCCCAGAGATGAGCCTCAAGGTGTCCTTTATGGTTCTCTCAATTGTCCAATTAAGCTTATTCCACCCTTTGAGAATATTAATGATGAGCATGGAGTCCCCCTTAATGTCCATAATTTTGATTCCCATGGAGAGGGAAATACGGATTCCCCAGGCTAAGGCCATCGCTTCAGCCTGATTAGAGGAATAACCATTCAGGTTGCCTACATAAGTAGCAACGAGGGCCCCCAAATGGGATCTGATCACCCCACCACCAACAGTTACGCCCCCTTGGCAGCCCCATCAAAATTGAGTTTAAAATATTTGTAGTCGGGGGGAACCAGATCATGCATTGTCTTAAAAGTCTCTTAGAGGAGCCAACAAGAGAGAATGAGGGGGGGAGGTTCCAAAATCTAGCAATTCCCCAGTCCCAGGTAGAGGGGGGCTTGGACGCCATTCAAATTTTAGAAATAGAGATGTTCTCAAGAATCAGATTGAGGAATCGAGCAAACACCGTTTCCACAGAGGTATCTTTGTCTCTGAATATCTTGTCATTCTGTTCCTTCCAGATACACTAGCTTACATGGGGGGGATCAACTTCCACAGTTGTTGGATAAGGGGGCTGGATGAGGGGCCCCAAAACTCCTATCACAGATTTGCCAAATTATCATTCATTACCCAATTGATATTGAGTTTACTATAGGCCATCCCCCAAAGCTCCCAGGTGAAGGCATAATGGAGGAAGAGATGGGTTGGACTTTCTTCATCATCTTTGCAAAGGATGCATCTATTAGGGAAATGAAATCCCCTCTTAACCAAGTTGTCTTGGGTCAAAATTTTGTTGAGGAGGTTAGTCTACCAGAAGAAATTGACCTTGGGGAGGAGTTGGGGATTCTAGACCTCTTTCCAAATAGAGGGGACAGTAGGTTCCCTGAGTAAACTGGTGCAGGCAGTCTTGACAAAAAAGTCTCCAGAGGGGTCCCACTTCCAAATAAGTCAGTCATCCCTAGGGAATAGGGGGAGTAGTATACCAGCCAAAAGCTTCTGGAGCTCTCTAGTAGTAGGAAGGAGGAAGGGGAGGTCAGTACAACAGT
Organism: Cryptomeria japonica; assembly: GCF_030272615.1. NCBI lineage: Eukaryota > Viridiplantae > Streptophyta > Pinopsida > Cupressales > Cupressaceae > Cryptomeria > Cryptomeria japonica. The sequence goes on from NC_081414.1 coordinate 497,368,216, forward strand.
CCTCCAAGGCCCTCCAAGTGCAATTGCTGAAGTAGTCACTGACCCTTTCACTAAAGAAGCCTTTAGTGGCATCCTGTAACCATTTCAGGGAGGGGGAAGAAGGGGTCTCTCCCCTAACTAGCAATCTTCCCAGAAAAGAATGTTCCTACCATTTCCAATAATCTACCTCAAACCATGAGATAAAGGGTCCCTGCAGCTCAAGATGTTATTCCAAAATTTGGAACCCTTGGGAAGGCTCTCCTCTTTCAGGATAGAGGAAAACTTCGCATTACCCAGGTACTTAGCCTTGATGATCCTACTCCAATCCATATCCTTGTTTAGAAGCTTCTAGAAAATTTTAGTGATAAGGGCCTTATTGAATCTTGAGATCTTACGGGTTCCCAAGCCGCCCATGGCTTTTGGAAGATAACATTTGTCCCAGCCCACCAAGGCGAGCCTCTTCTTTTCTTCCATTCTCGTCCAGAGGAAAGTATTTTGAATGTTTTCCAGCTTAGCAACCATAGCCGCATAAATCTTGAACAGGGAGAGAAAGTACATGGGGATCCCCTGGAAGGACGAGGAAAACAGCTGCAACTTCCCAACACTACTTAGGAATCTACCTTTCCAGCTAGCCAGCTTTTTCTGCATTCTTTCAAGGATAGAGATCCAGAAGGAATTAGAGACATCCTTAATGGTCAGGGGGAGACCAAGGTAGGTGCCAGGGAGGGAGGCCTTTTGATAGCCAAGGATTCTGTAGACTTTATCTTGGAGTTGGGCATTAGTGTGAAAGAAGTAAATGCTACTCTTTTCATAGTTAACGTGTTGGCCAGAAGCCAAAGCATAGGCGTTAAGAAAGGATTTCCAAGCCTTAGCTTCCCAAACAAAGGAGACACCAAAAAGGATCGTATCATCAACAAACTCCTGTAGAACATTGGGGGGTGCCATAGAGACAGGCTTGATACCCAACATAGCACCCCTGCAAACCAAAGAGTTCAAGTTAGAGGCCAACACTTCAACAAGGATGATGAAAAGGTAAGGGGATAGAGGATCCCCTTGCCGCAACCCTCTGGAGACCCTAAATTTCTCCAAGGGGTTCCCGTTTAGCAGCACAACATAGCTGACAGTAGATATGCATTCCTTAATAAGTTTTATAAGTTTGTCTCCAAACCCCATAGCTCTGAGAACTTGTAGTAAATTGTTACCTAAACCCCAAATATTATTTTAAATTATTAAATTTAAAAAGGTTAAAAATGAATTTAAAGTCAAATTCTTACGTGATTAAAGAGCAATTTTTCCGCACTTTCGAATTTTCACCTGTCTCTCATGCTGTTAGCCGTGTGCAATTACAATTCACCACTTCAAAGATTTTGGCTTCCAAAACCCTAATTTAGCACATAGAAATTAAACTGTAACTAAAAGAATTCATGCTAAAAAGATATTTTAAGTAAAAAGTAATTTCACTTTAAAAAGATAAGAAAGCAAAACCGCTAACAAGAATTTATCCTTCTGCGGGCAATTTTAATTTTTTGCCCTTGATTTTAGCTTTCAATTCAACAGAAAATAAAACATAACAAAAAAAAGTTTAAACCCTAATTACAGGCAATTTTATTCTTTTTATTGGTTTCCAACTCAACAAAAAAGGAAAAAATATAAAATCAATGGCTCCCACTTGAATAAAATTATAAGAAAAATTAATTTAAACGTTAATAAAATTTTAATTTTTTTTATAAACAAACTCACCCTATGCTTTTGCTCCAAATTACAAATTTAATGAAAAATATAATTATGAAAGCTGAATTCAAGCTAAGATCCTTACCATTATGTAGACATCATGAAAGATTGGTATTTTTTTATATGTAGATGGTCAAAACCTTCTCCAAAGAATTTGTCACCAGGGATAAACAACAATTGTTAGACTGAAATCACTGTGTTTTCTATTTAGCAGCAGAATGGTAGAGACAATGAAAATAAGATTTTTGAAACCTGAAAAATGAATTAAGTTTGTACTTAGCATTAAATGATATCTGACATATTTCATTTATTAGTTCTTGCCGATAGGAAGGCAGGAATATTTATGCATCCATTAGATGCAATTTATTTCTTTTATACTTACTACAGTCATGATACAATTGATTATTTTTTCTTTTTATTTGAGAAAAAATATTTATTTCTATAGTGCCAATAATTCATCTGGAATAATTAAATCTAGAAAAATAAAAAATCTTATCTTCTTCTTTAATGCAAGGAAAGACGGATCCAATGGGATGTAACTAGTTGTTTGAGAAAATCTGGAAAAATCTAAAAGAATGAGAAATCTTATCTTCTAGAATAGACTTACCCATCACATTCAATGCCATAAAAAACATGGAATTATTGTGGCTACAAATTTTTTCATAAACTTCATTTTAGTGCTCACAACAGATTCAAGATTGTAGGTACAATTCTTTTTGTCTGTGAAGTAATGGCTATGAGTTTCTTAAAGGTCTTGCTCCTGCTTTAAACCTTCTCTGGCCTTTATTTGACCCTCATTCACAAAACATCATCCCTGACTTTCTACATGAGGGGAATTCTGACAAAACTATCACAGGAAGCAATTTTTTGAAGCCTATAAATTTCAGGTATGATTTTTACTAGCAATTTTCACATTTTTGTAATTTTTCCTCCTCTAATTTTGTTGGGAAATTATTCTAACTTTTTTGCATGGTGCAATCATGGCATGATTCTATTTCATGTACACCCCTAGGCTTGTAGAGATTGTTTTTTTTACTCTCTTTTTTGTAACCTTCATTTCAGAGGCATAAAACATAACGATGGAGCTGCAACTGCAAGTAGCCTTTGCATGAAGCTTCCTCCGCAGGTTAGGGATTTTTCAGTTTCCAAAATTAAATTTATGACCTTCATTCAATTCAACTCTTATTTGAAGAGGCAGCTAGTATTTTACACTATTAGTTTTTTAATTACATTCAGAATTGGTAAGATTTCTTATCCTATTGATTGTTAATTATGCTTGTTGCTTGCTCTTTTAGTTTTTTTTAATGGATAGGTAGAGGTCAAAAAGAGCCGAAAAAAATTTAGCGGGTCGTCTCTTTGCAAGCAGGTTTGGCTGCCTTTCATGTGTCACAAAAAATCAAACTATTGTATGGCTACAATTGTTTCTCAGAGTAGCAATGGTGAGAAGCTGACTAATAGAATCAACCAAATTTTGGATTAGTGGATTGTTATTATTTAAATTTATCATCAATCCGGAAAAAAGTGATTCTCAAGGACATTGTACTTTTCCTATAGCTGACTCTTTGACATCTTTCATGAAAATAGTTTTGTTTGAGGATTGCGTAGATCTAAAGCCTCTTTAAGTTCTGATACATATTACGAAAAATATTCTTTACATTTCCTAGTATCATGTTTGCATATTTTAAAGATACAAAAGAATAGATGTGTCTTAGTATATAGTTTTTTTTTTTTTTGATCGGTAAAGGTAGGGTCAGAATTATATTAATTATGCAAAAATTTACAGAGCTAACATAGCTAGTAGATAATTAACAAAATTCAAACTGGAGTATCTATGTGCCTTAAGAGAAGTCAAGAAGGAATGCAACCAGGCAAGCAGTCCATGGTAGACATATAGTGTCCTTCGGATTATAACATATGAAGTCTTAAGATTTTTTAATAACTATAAGAGTCTGAATGGCAGATGCTTTGCTGCCCTATTAACATAGATTATACTAATTAAAGCCAAAATTACTCGCTCAAGAGTCTAAAACAGTAAAAAACTTTATATAGAACTCAGTGAGTAACCTAGCTTGCAGTTTCATTGTTGGCATCAGATTGTGGGTTTGCATTCCTCGCTCTCCCATGACCTCTGCTCAGATAGTTAATACTCTTTAAGTTAAACATAATCCATGTCTGTACATCCATGTTCATAGTAGAGAGCGGTGTTTTCACTTTTCAATTTTAAGTATCGTAATCTAGGTATGGTTTGACGAGATTTCAATTTAATTCATTTCTATTATCATGGAAATACTTGTACAAGTTCTTAGTTATGTTCATTCATCTTACAAAAACATTTTTATATTTCTTGGATTCATATGTATCAAACATACAAAAGAGAAGAGATTTCATATGAATATACACACTTATACATGATAGGCTTTGGGCGTTTGCATTTCTAGTATAGGACACTAATCTCCGACTCTAAGAATGGAGAGGACAAAACTTGAAGTACATTACAATTATTGGGAATCTATGCAATCATGTATTTAATATTTCTACAATAATAGAATGCTTTCACTATTCCATCTTTAAGATTTGACTTAACCTCTTTAAGGGATCTTAATGAAACAAGAAGGTACCCAGGAAGTAAAGGATACCAAAATTAGAGTATACTTCCTCATGGTTACATACCACAACTATACAACAAACAATACTATATCTATTGAACATATTGTAATTCAGAAAGACGAAGATAACCAAAACAAAATTGTAATGAAGAAAATAATTTTACCAAGCTCCACCAAAGTTGAAGGTCCCTTGTCTTTTGATGGCCACAAATAGAATTTTTTTTGATAGAATTCCACCACAGATCTGTAGAGCCGAAAGACATGATTGAGACCCAACAGTGGCAAAGGTTCCTCCTCTTCCTCTACCTCTTCTAGTCCATTTTCACTTTCTTTTATCATTTTAGAAATTTGAACTAATGGAAGGTGCAACCATTATTAAGTTTTCTGAATACTGAGATTTGAAGATTTTTCAACAAACATGAATGAAGTGGGTGAATTGGAATTTACTAGTTTTGAATCTACAGAGGGAAATTCCGAATAAAAGCGGGTCACTGGCAGGGGGTGGGTGGGAGATAGTGGTGGGGCGATCAACAATAGACGGAAGTCACCTTGCCTTTATGTATATAGAAGTGGTATTTTGAGTTGGTTTTCTTCATTGCCAAGTGCCATATTGTTATATGGACACCAAGCTACCATGTGGGTATGTAGACTTTATACGCGCTTTCTTAAGAATTATTTATTGAAGGAATTAAAATTTTGACACATTTAATAATATTGTTAAGGTCAATGGGCCCTTGGTCTATTGGTGAAGTTGAAAGGCTCTAAATGAGCCCACCAGGGATCAAGTCTTGCTCAGTGCAAGGCTCTGACATCTTAAGGGATGAGGCCGAGATCGTGTCTCGGACGAATATCCCTCAGTCCTTGGCTCTTAGCCGAAGAGGTGCAGCCTATTGGCTCGTGCCCCCGCTAGTGCCCCCATATAAGGAATTTCTGTTTTGATGAATTTTTTTAAAGGACACTTTCATTAAATATTATTAAGGATCCATGTTGACTTTTAGTACTATCTCTAATCATTATGTGTGAGTTTGAAATAGAGAACATATCAATTGTATTTTAAGACGTATACAATATACAAATCTAGATTCAATCTCAATACATCAAATCTTTATTACTAATTTGAAGAAATTATAAATGCTTAAAGATTGTCTAATTATTTTTTGATTGGAACATGTTATATCATTTATTTATTTATTTTCAACAAAGTTCATATATTATGCATAGAATTGATTACAAGTTGTAAAATTCTACCAAGTTAATTTTATATTATGATTTTATTGTAAATGATTAATTTCAAATTATTATCTCAACTTAATATTTTGAATTAACTATTTCTAAGAGTAATAGCAACTATTTTTAAGACTAATATCACCACCAAAATTTTAAATTAAAACAATATCTTATGCAAGAATTTCCTAGAGTTATATCACAATTAAATTTTCACATTAAAAGAGTATCCAATGCTACTTTCTATGTCAAACCATGTTCAATGCATATTTAGTGTTTCTTTTTATGACACTAATCATAAACCTAACATTATAAAATTACTTCTCATGAAAATCTATAGCTCTTTTTATATTTACTAACGCTTTTACGATATGAATATCTTTTATCTTCAAAAATGTATCTAAAATTAATTTTTTATTTACATAATTATTTTTTATAATATTTTCTTTAAAACTAATCTAAATTCTCCTTCTTTTAATAACATTATCTATATTAAATCAAGATTGTTGCTAGGTCTCCTTTGAAAGTATAATTAAATACATTATGATCTAATTCATGTTACACTGAAGAATGTTATCATTCATTATGGAACAAAAGAAAAAAAATCCTAATAAACTAGGTAGCTAGAATGGTTAGGAAATTGACCCTTTTCCATGATAATTAGTATTATTTCGATAACATTGATTGGAAATTAAGGGGCTAGATGATACTAGATCTATCTATTAGAAAATTAATCCCAACAAAAACTTTATAATAATGGTTGCATGATGACGTAAAAGTTGCATTTTCTCATATTTAAATTGAAAATAATGTAATATTTGAATAAGTTATAGTAAACAAATATTTACTTTATCTATGTATTCTTTTAAAAAAAATCAAAATTTCATAGTCATTTATTCTATAAATTAAAACTTCTATTTTACTCCTTATGACAAAATTAAATAGTATTATTCTCTATTAAAGGTTTTAATGTGTCTTTCTTTAATTGTTTGTTAGAAATACTTTTATTCATTAGTTCTTAAAAAAATATTTAAATATAATAATAAATAAAATAAACCAAATTTATGTATTTGCATGATTTCTATTAGTTAGTTCTTTTCATTTTTTTCTCTTTCATAATGTAGGAATTAGCAAATGTAAAAATTTGCTTCTTTGAATATACGTTCATAGGTTTCTTTACATGATTCGAGTATATAGGATTTGAATATAATCTATTGTTGATAAATGAAGAATGTATTCATTAAGGCATGTATCATTTTTAGTTTTATCTTTCTATAAGGGACGCAATGCATCAAGTTCTTGTCAATACCGATGATAAAAGTAGAGGTGAAGATAGAGGGGGAGAGGAAGAGGGAGAGATTTAGATGGAGAGATAAAATTATAGAGATAGAGATAAAGAGATAGACAGATAGAGAGGAAAAGGTAGAGATAAAGAGAGAGATAAAGATAGAGAGAGATTGAGATAAAGAGATATAGAGATAGATAGGGATAAACATGAAGTGTGTGTGTGTGTGTGTGTGTGTCAGAGAGAGAGAGAGAGAGAGAGAGAGAGAGAGAGAGAGAGAGAGAGAGAGAGAGAGAGAGAGAGAGAGAGAGAGAGAGAGAGAGAGAGAGAGAGAGAGATGATTCATCTATTTGAGCATCACCTAGATGCAATGAGTGTTAAGTGTACCATTCATTTTCATGGGAGATGGGTTCTTTTGAACCACTACTCATAAAATATGGGTCAATGAATTTGACTCAAAAACTACACAATTGAATTCTGATAGCAATATCTTAATTTGACTTGCTATAGAAAATCTCTTACTTATCAATTTTTAAATTGCCTAGATTTCAATTTTGGAATTTCTTTAGACATTCTTCAAGATATATGGTCTTGATGATTGTTGTGATTTCGAGTTTACTACATTAAATTCATAATTCTTTCCTTTTGTATTCCTTTCCATTTTATTTTTTCTCCGTTTCACACTAGAGAGGTGCTTTAATTAATCATATTAATCTCTCATTCTATGCTTAATGAGATCTTCTCATCTTGTGAAAATAATTATTGTTTTTATCACTTACCCATTTTAATGTAGTATACAATGGATTTTCTGCAATGAATTTATTGTCAAGTACTTCTGATATTGTAAAACTCTTCTCTCTACAATTGTTCAGTTGGTGTTGTGCTTTTTATTCCCAAAATTCTCTTCAATATTTTGGGCCTCATCTTTGATGGTTTGAAAATATCTTGTATTATACAACTAATCTATTCAAATTACAACCTTAATAATAATGATACCCACTCAAATTACAAGCCTAGTAACAATGATATTAGCTGAGCTAATTGATATTTAAAAATTAATCAGTTAGAATTTATATTGTAAAGTAGTTGGAGCAAAATATAGTATGTCAAGATATATTGAGTTTTGCTTTTAATTTAAATTAATGATCTTAAAGATAATTTTTTAATTAAATAATTAAGTTTAAGTTTTGATTTCTCAAAATCTTCTATATCTCACTACTGTATTTGACACCAATTTTCGATGAATGTTTGTTGAAACTTCGACAAATTTTCGACGGGTTACCAACGAAAGGCCCAAAATTTTTTTGTCGCTTTTCCTGTTAGGCCCAATATGGAAAGCTAATGTACTAAGAAGGGAGGGGTGAATCAGTACTCCAAAATTTTTCTTAAATAATAACCTTACTGTTATGCATAAACAGAATAGTGCAGTAACATAAAATAAAGTTAAAACAAATAGATAACAATCATACATGATTCACTCCCTAACACATATATTTTGGTTACGCAGAAACTCTTGGTTAGATAGAAAAACTGCGGTGGGGATGGCACCCATAACTTCACTACTGCAATAATAAAGAATGCTCGGTTAGAGCTACATTTAGCTATTTCTGATAGCATACCCTGTTAGGAGTAACAAGATCTGTTAGATCTACCTTGCTAAAGGATTTTACAACATTTATTCTGAATGCTGCACTTGGTTAGAGGCTTTACAATTTATAGACTTGATTAGAGTCTTTTATCCTGTTAAAGGTTTCTCTTTCAACTTTACAATATTACAATAAAATCATTACAAATATCTGCAACTTTACATCTGAAATGTTATAGCAGATTCTATTTGCTTAGAATAGATTACCTTGCTTATAGCATACCTTGGTAACCCATATAGTAACTCGGTAAACCCTTCCGTTTACTCTATTCTTCAACTGTTCTCTAAAAACCTTCTCGGTGACCTCTGTGTCTCTGTAACAGTCTTCCTTCATGCATACATACACTTCACTCATGCTGTATAAATAGATCTCTTAAAACAGTGATCCAATTCATTGCTTTGATCTTACAAACAAGATTCCTCAAATGAATAACTAAACAAAATATTTCATTGGTTAGATTGTCCTTGTAATCATACACAATCTTCTAGTGCAATTTCCAATGTAATAACGGTTAGATGTGCCTTGATCTTGTAACACGTTTTCATATGCATGTCTAGGTTCAATGTATCTAGTAACACGTTTCACTCGGTGTGTCATCTTTGCTGCTCGGTAGTCTCAAAAAGATACTCGATAGACAACTCGGTGTATACTGCGTTCTGCGACTGCTTTCCTCTGTAACCGACTAGACTATGCATACCGACTTCTCTATTTGTACCGACTTCATGATTCGGTAGTGCTAACCGACTAGAATATATAGTATGACTTTGAATATAAAAACTAATGGCAATTTGATAAGTAGTAACAATCTCCCCTTTTGATATTAGTTGAGATGTTTGACAAAAACTACTTTCAAAGTCATAACTCAAAAAAAATCTATATACTTTGCAAAATGACTATACTTGACAATAAATACAATAGTCAATGAAATTGTATATTCAGATATACTCCCCTTATCATTATATTGTACATAACTCTGATTTTTGTGCATGCTCAGTTCTGTGCTTGTGTGCTCTGCTTACTGTCCTTGAATATTCTGCATACTCTGCTCGGTATACTCCCCCTGTATACAATACTCCAAATACTATATCAAAACTATATTACTCAACTATATTAATCCCCTTATATAGTATCACTCCATATAATGTATTACTCTCCCTTTTTGACAAACATCAAAAACTTAATTTCCATCCGGGGGCGGTAACTGATCAAAAATACATTTATACTTCTTCCGAGTGTCGGTGAGTGCGACTGAGAGTACATCCTTTACACTTTCCATTAAAGAGTTTTGTGCTTGAATATTAGCCAATAGGGATATTAAGCCATCAAGAGTGCTTCCCTCTTGTGTAGTAGATAGGTGTGTAGCTCTGTTAATCTGTTCTTGAACTGATGAAAGATGAGGAAGGAATAATGTCTGGAGGGTCATTATATCCATCCTGATCTTATGTTCTTCATTTCTAAGTTCTAACTGTTGAGCCATGAGCTGTTCAAGCTTGGTATAAAATTTTTGAACTGAATTTGGCTCAGGAGTCAACTTATTTGAGAGATCGTTGATCTCTTTCTCAATTACATCAGTTTGATTCTTGATATCTTTAATGAATATGGAAAATGTGCAAAGTTTCTGAAATAAATAAAGAATATGCTTGAGTTGAGGGGACAACTCAGCAATGAATTTGACAAGTTTGACTTTGCCAATAGCAAGAGCTTTTTGTACCTCTTCAATCATTTTTGCAGTAATCTCCTTGTCTTTTAGCTTGCTCAAGTACTCAGATGCATCAACTCCAGATGTTTCTATTTGATTAAGGAGTTCATCTAGTTGAATGTGGATGGCTGCATCAGTTGACACTATAGCTGTAGGTAGCATTTTTGTTAGCAGTGTCTTTACCTTCTGAAGTACTTTATTGTTCTTTTGTATGGCCATTTGTTTTTCTTGTTCAGCCTTTGCTTTGTATAGTTCACCAAAATCAATAAGTGCTTGCCCCTTTAATTTTGAGATATCCACATTGGGCAACACTATCGGTTTAGTCAAATCAACTTTAAAACTATGCTTTTTCACCTTCTTCTCTTTACCTTTGGTTGGTTGGACTAAGACAATAGCTTGTGAGGCTTGCTGACCCTCGGTAGGTTGCTCGATAGAGACAACACTTTGGTTGGTACCTGTAGCTGCTGTGGTGTCTTTGGGTGTCTCGGTACTAGGTGTCTTAGCTGCTACATTTTCAGTGCTTGACGGTGCTTGAGAGGTATTTTCTTGAGTTGTACCTTCTCCTGTTGCTTCAGACTGGTGACCTTCGATGCCTTGTGCTGTATCTTTAGGATCTTCGGTAGAGACAGGTTGAGTGATCAGTGGATAAGGATGAACTTGTACTAACACAGATTCACTAGATACAAGTTTTTCATATGTAGTGCCTTCAATCATCTCCTGCTCCTATTCTTCTGCATCCATGACATCTTCATCAATTTGAATAGTGTCAGTTGGGTCTTGCTCGGTAGCATCAGGACCGTGCTTGGTGACATCAGGATCTTGCTCGGTGACATCAACAATTTCAACTTTAGATTGTTCACCGACATCTTTTATTTTGAAGATTTCCTGCCATTTTGCTTTTATCTCATTTTCTACATCAATATATAGCCCATTCATCAATTTTAAGGCTCGTTGTTTGACAAGAAATTTAGAATTGTAGGTTGTCAAATGTTCTTTAATTTCTGCTATAGACATATTAGGAAATAGATGGACTAGACTTCTTTCTCTAATTTGTTTCTCCGAGTCCATTGCATATTTCCACCTGTTATCAATATGTAAGTATAGTTCACTCGGAAGTGACTTTACTAGTTCTAATGGAGCTAGCCGAAACTTTAGAAGTGTACAGATGACAACTTCTTCAATTTGTCACTTCTCATCATTATTCCTAGTCTCATACTTGACATATCTAAAGGAACCAAATCCACCATATTCTTTTAGATTTGCACAAAAGTTTTCAACACTATGTATATTTACCTTCTTGCTTTTGACAATCTAGAATTTGTTGGCATCCTCAGATTCTGTATCACTAGACTCTTTTGCCAGAATGAGTCTCCGAGTAGACTTCTCGTAGGTCTTGGTTACGTTGGGAACAATAACACTCTTTTGTTTGTTACTCGGTGATGCAGCTAATGCTCTTGTATTTGGCTTCTTTGTTGGAGGAGTCGGTAGGGCCTTTGGAATGTCCTGTTTCTTTCTTTTCAATACTTTACCCTTAGGCAGTTCGGTGCTTAATGTTATTGCTGCCTCTTGAGCTTCTGATTCCTCTTCGGTGATGGCAAGAGTACCTTGGATAGGTGTGGAGGAAGATTCTTCTCCGAATTTCTCAGATAATGCCTTGATCATCTTTGTAGCCTTTCTTGTAGCTTTAGGTACTACAATGCTCATTTTTACCTTTTCCTTAACTTCTTCATAAGTTCCATATCTCAGTTCGGTAGCATGCCTTGGCAGTGTAAGAAATACATCAATTTGCTGTTGTGTGATATCATAGTCAATCTTGTAACCCATTGGTGGCAAAGATTGAGTCCTTGGTTCCACAACATTCACATAATAGTAATCGGTTTCTACATCAAAGCATATATCATCTTTATATTTCTCTACCAGCTGGGGTGGAATCCGGTACCTGTTGTGCATCTTCTCATGAAATTTGCTGAAGTAGTCATTCATGATATCATTGAAATTATCTCCCAATTTCTTGATAAAGGCATTAATTTGATGGGTGATTGGTTGGTGTAGCTCCCAAACTACTTTACCGACTGATGGAAAGAATTTCTTAAAGTAGAAAAACATGCATACAAGAAGTGAACCAAACTTCAGTGTATTTGCCGAGTTGTTCTTCTTCGGCTTCCTTATTATGTTCAGGTTCTCAAACAAGTTTTTCAATAACACTTCACATAAATCAACTTTCATTCCCTTTTTCACTATTTTATAGGATAAGTCAACTGCTACACAGGGTACATTGTTTCCCTTGCTGAATGGAAGAAACAGTAACCAATTACTCTAATTGCAAACTTAAGTTCTACATCAGTGACATTGTTCAGTTTCAGTCCTCGGTAATCAGATTCTACTCCAGTTAAACTGATTAACTCCTTCTATGATATCATCTTCTATGCTCATGCATGATCATAGATAAGATAATCGGTGATCACATGAATGATTTCCTTAGTGATTTTGAATGGTTGCTCCTCTAGCCACATGAAATCATCATGAACTCTGCTCAAAACAAACTTAACCCACTGGGGTTTGAATACATGGGGATAGGCTAGGACTTCAGTTAATCCCTTGATTTTGATATGCTCGTACTTGCTATCCATTTTGCCATCGGTACATAGCTCATCATATGTGTCCTTAATTTCAACATGATCGAGTTCTTCAACACGACATTTGGTGAAGAATCTAACATCTTCGACTAACAAGACTCGATCCGGGATGAGTGAAAAGGCAGTTTTGTCATCCGGTTTAGAGGCAACTTTAGGAGTCAAAGTGTATTTCAGTGTGGGCTTCTTGACATTCTTGACAACTATGGGATCTTGGATCTTGGGTGCCATTTGTAAATTTCAGATAAAACTAGCAAACTATCCTTAGGGTTTGATGGTTTACAAACGACAGACGCTTCACACTCAATAGATAATGGCAATTTGACAAGATCAGTAAACTAGCTTAATAGTGTGATGAGATTTGTGTAAATACCTTGGATTCGCTTTGAGTGAGGTTTGATCGCCTTGATTTGCTCTGTTTTGCTCTCTTGAAAATTTGGTGAATGAAAATGACTGTGAAAATACCTTTAAGTACACAAAATACCTTATCGGGCTCTGTACGGGTTAGGTCAAAACATTAAATGCACTTGGTTCACCTTTAACTGATTTACTCCCTTTTTTTTCGTTTTAACCGAGTAACCAAATTTCCTTCATTTACCGACTTGATAGGCTCCCTATATTCACTGACTTGACAGGTTTCCTATAAAGTACTTTTGATAGAATTTCAAACTTACTAATGCATCTTAACTATGCAGATTTTGGATTTAGTACATAATAGAATAGGAACTGTTATGATTTTAACCTTTAGAGAATGCAGTCCCTTCATACCTTTGCTGATTAATTTGGAATAGGTGCACCTAACTCGGTAGGTAAGGTGCTTTCTTCTTTTGACACAATTTCCTTCTTTTTCCAAATCGTTTTTAATTTTTCTTTTATCTCTTCAGTGTCTCCTCTAGGTTGATCTCTGCAATCTCCAGCCAAGTGTCCAACTTTGTGACAATGAAAACATGCCATACCAGGATTTCTCCATGATCTTTGCTTGTTCATTCCAAACCTTATAAAACAATTGGCACTTATATGTCCATATCTTCCACAACATTCACACCATATCCTCGTATTGTACTCCCATGATATTGCTGCATATTGTCGGTAAGGATCTGGGTGAGTTCGGTAACCTCTAGTGTTTGCTCGGTGTGCAGACCACATGTAGTTCTTTTTCTTAAGCCAGCACTTCTCAGTACTATGTCCATATCTATTGCAGTTTCTACAAAACCCTTTGAATTTTTCCTTCTGATAGTTGTTAACAGACATTGTCCTACATTGATTAGATGTATGACCATATTTATTGCAATTGTAACAATAACCATTGGACTTAGTGATATTTGGTTGCTTACCTTTTTTGATTTGGCATATGTTGGCAGTATGACCTTGATTTCCACAGTAGTAGCAAATAGGCTTCTTTCTTTTGATGTTATTCCTTTTTCCAGCTTGCTTTAATGATTCTCCTCTCTCGGTAGTATGAATTCCTTTCTCGGTAGATTCTTTTCCTTTGTAACCGAGTCCTGCATCTTTGTTGGGTCTTCTTGTATTCAGTTGCTCATCCAACATCTTTGATGCTTCATAGCTTTTCTTCAATGTTTCTTTGGATTTCTCTCTGTTTCAAGTTCATTGGTCAACCTTGATACTTCAAGTTTTAATGCTTGATTTTCATCATCCTTCAGAATTGCTTCATGATGTGCATAACCTAGTTGATCTATCATATTTTGTTGAATCCTAGTTAACCTTATGATTTCATCATTCTTATTAGATACTAAGACTTCAAGTTGTTGTTTCTCTCTTTGTAGATCTCTTGCTTTATCCTCTGCTATCCTCAATGCATCTAGATTTTCAGTCATCTGTGTGCTGAAATGTTCATGTTCTCTTTTCATTGCTTTTAGTTGATCAGCCAATGCTTTGTTCTTTTCTTTCAATACTCCAATAATTTCTTCAGTTTCTTTAGATATACTGTTCTCAGATGATGTCTCGATTTGTTCCACTAACTCTTGAGAATCCTGCAAATCATCAGATAATCTTCTTCTTACTTTCAGAGATTTTTGCATTTGCCTTTGCATGTCTGCAATCACTTGATTAGCATGATTCAGTTCTTCTTGTAGATACATAATCCTCTGAGATTGTTTATAGCCTTCCATTGATAAGATCTTTCTCTTTAGGTAGTTAAACCCTTTTCCAAGATTGTAGCTCTGATACCAATTGCTAGGCCCAATATGGAAAGCTAATGTACTGAGAGGGGAGGGGTGAATCAGTACTCCAAAATTTTTCTTAAATAATAACCTTACTGTTATGCATAAACAAAATAGTGTAGTAACATAAAATAAAGTTAAAACAAATAGATAACAATCATACATGATTCACTCCATAACACATATATTTTGGTTACGCAGAAACTCTTGGTTAGAGAGAAAAACTGCGATGGGGATGGCACCCACAACTTCACTACTGCAATAATAAAGAATGCTCGGTTAGAGAAACATTTAGCTATTTCTGATAGCATACCCTATTAGGAGTAACAAGATCTGTTAGATCTACTTTGCTAAAGGATTTTACAACATTTATTCTGAATGCTGCACCTGGTTAGAGGCTTTACAATTTATTGACTTGATTAGAGTCTTTTACCCTATTAAAGGTTTCTCTTTCAACTTCACAGTATTACAATAAAATCATTACAAATATCTGCAACTTTACATCTAAAATGTTATAGCAGATTCTATGTGCTTAGAATAGATTACCTTGCTTATAGCATACCTCGGTAACCCATATAGTAACTCGGTAAACCCTTCCGTTTACTTTGTTCTTCGACTGTTCTCTAAAAACCTTCTCGGTGACCTCTGTGTCTCTGTAACAATCTTCCTTCATGCATACATACACTTCACTCATGCTATATAAATAGATCTCTTAAAACGGTGATCCAATTCATTGCTTCAATCTTACAAACAAGATTCCTCGAATGGATAACTAAACAAAATATTTCATTGGTTAGATTGTCCTTGTAATCATACACAATCTTCTAGTGCAATTTCCAATGTAATAACGGTTAGATGTGCCTTGATCTTGTAACATGTTTTCATATGCATGTCCAGGTTCAATGTATCTAGTAACACGTTTCACTCGGTGTATGTCAACTCGGTGTGTCATCTTTGCTGCTCGGTAGTCTCAAAAAGATACTCGGTAGACAACTCAGTGTATACTGCATGACTAGACTGTGCATAGTGACTTCTCTATCTATACCGACTGCATGATTCGATAGTGCTAACCGACTAGAATATATAGTATGACTTTGAATATAAAAACTAATGGCAATTTGATAAGTAGTAACATTTCCGACGTGCCATAATTCATCGAAACCCCAACAAAGAACTGTCGAAAAATGCCACCAAAAATGCGACCGGTTTACGTCGAAAAAATAATGGAAACTTCATCCATCTTGAGACAAAAAAAACCACAAATATTGCAAAATGTCTCTTATTGAACGTCGAAAAAGTGCCAAAAATCTGTTGCAATTTTGACGATGTAGAGCATATATTACAACGTAAACATCGTTGCACATACAACAACTTCGTCGGATGTTTTTTAGTATATTGTCGCAATTACAATGATATTGAGCATGTCATTGTGACGAAAATGTCATCACGCATATAGTGCACTCGTCAGAATTTTGTGGTTGTTTGTCATAATTTCGATGATGTGTAGCAAGCCTTTACGATGAAAATTTTGTCATGCATACAACAACTTCATTGGATGATTGAAGGGGTTTGTTGGTATGTGTTCATCGAAATTACAACGAAAACGCTATGCTTTTTATAAAAAAAAATATTTGTTCAAATGAATGCTATTGCAAAAATATAATAATAGAATATATTAATATAATATAATAAATTACAAAGTTTGGTTCAAAGAGCATACATGACCAAAATAATTTCAATTGGCCAAAATCACATAGTGATTCTGTACAAAATAAAATGGCCAGTATATCAAATGGCTGAAGTTGATAAAATTGTAGAGGACGCAGTCGCAAAATAGTCTTCACATATTACCCACACAAAAAAGCATTTGTCACAATTATCCTCATTCTTCCATGGCTTGCATGTCAACTTCATTTTCATCCTACTGCTCTTGAGGGAACCCAACTTGTTGTGTAGGCGACATTTCTAAGTTGCTAGTTGTTTGTAAATCATTTATATTCCCCTTTCTTGGAGGGTTGTTTAGGTCCAAGATTGGAAGCTGAATGTTGTCATGAGCATGAGGACCTTGAGCACCTTGGGATGGAGAAAGATTATCCCAAGCAAGAGGATTGTGAGCAACCAGATTACGCTGAGCAGGGGTAGAGTCTGCATTATCATGACGTAATAGGAATAAGAGAGATTTGACTTTTTTATAAACTCTTTCTATCATATCTTGTCCAATGACCCTGCTGTGTCTATCAAATGCTTGCTAAATGAACCTAATGCTCTACATTTCCAATATATGTTTAATATTGTCATACATTGAGATATAAACATGATCTTTGAGGAGAAAATGACGGGGAAAAAGACCTCCAATATGTGCTTGCCCTCTCCAAAGATTATAATGCTGGACTGCATGCAATAATTTGTTACTAGGGATTAATTCTTCTCTTACAACCCTACTTGCAATTAGCTGAAAAGAATCAAATGATTGAAGCAAATATAGGGCATTTGATAAAAAGATAGAAAGCAACTAAGAAGGGAAAATGATTCTTCTTGCCTATGGGAATATAAATTCTTCCCCAATTAGTCACTTCACACATTTCCTGACTTGATTATTGTGAACTTTAAACACTTGCCCTAGGATTTTATCTGAAATATGGTTCGTGAAAGGCCTTTCCCATTGTTGTACTGAAACATTCACCCTGTAGTTGCATGAAATATACTCCATATGTGCCAAATGATAGCCTGAGCACCAGTGAGTTGTTTGAATTTTGCCTTCGTTTGAAGAAGATGAAATTTGCTGCATTTGAAACAAGGCGTATAAAACATGTAATCTTAGAACTTTGATGAATGTAAGTATACATACATCTTTTCCCCCTACTGATTATAATTGCTATTATTATCAATAAAAAGAATGCAATATTTAATTCTTGCAATATAATGATGATCATCCTTGATAATTGCCATTCCCATGAGAGAAACATTTATGATAAAGTTTGCTAACATTCATAAGATATATTGCTTGTTAGTTTCCTATATTTTTAAACACAATTCCTCCTTCACAATGTCTTCCAGGTGAGGAAATAGTTTTAAGTCAATGCCATCAATTGTCGAGTCTACTTCTATATTATTGCACCCCATATTTGCTAGGCTGTCAGCTAACCTATTACCTTCTCTATATGTATTGTGTGAGATATTGTATGATTAAAAGTAGTCCAAGAGAACCCAAACTTGTGTCAAAATATATTGAATGTGCCAATTAAGAACAATCAAAAGACACTTCCTTACACAATGAGATATATTTTTGTTCTTTGCTCTATCATTAGTTGAAGAGGCTTTGTATGCTTTTGTTGAGCTGCAACCATGACTTATTGCTCACTCATCTTACCTTTGTATCCTCATGCTTAGGAAATGAAGTGACCTTTGACCTCAAGCTTTATTAATACCTTTAACCTCACTATCTTCCTATCATATTTATATATATCATTGTCCTCTTAAGGCTTGATTCAGAGCTCCTATGATTGTCACAACCTACAATGACTTCTTTTGGTCTAGGTTACTACATTTGCTTTGAAACTCTATCCTTTGTCGATGAATGTTTTGTGTAGAGGATATGCCTTCACAAGTTTTGTTTCTTTAACAGTCCCATATACCTTTGGTCTATATATAAAATAATGTCCTATGATCTGTTACTCACTGTATATTCTCTGAGTTTGACATTCAAAACTATTTTTTTATGACAAAGATCCTTAATGAAAATCAAGACATGCTTTGAACTTCTTCACAAAAAGGCACACAAATGTAGAGAAAGGAAAATAATGCTTTCTACATCAGGGGCTTTTCTTTTTTCTTGGCACTAACCCCACATATTGCTACAGTAACAAGGTTGTCTTCCTGTAACAGTCACAAATACTTAGGACAATCATAACAAATGGGGTTCATTCTCAATTCCCCTTCACATCACTCTCAATTCCCCATACCTGATCATATAACATTAATCATTCATTCATCCATTAATAACATATAATATTCATTCATTCATCCATTAATAACATATAACACTCATTCATTCATCCATTAATAACATATAGCATTCATTCATTAACATATAACATTCATTGTTTCAATTTTTACATATTATAAAAAATATGCAGGTTTTCATAATATGATTACAATCAATTTTTTTTTGTTTCTTTTTTGAAGCTAAATAGAGATGAAGTGGAACATCATTTTCTAAATTATCTTTCCCCCCTTCAGTTGTTATGCCCCCTTCTCGTGATCTTAATGTATTCCTAGTCGTGTACTCGCGACGTGGAGGCCGATGCAAGGGGGGGTTTGTTGCAATAACCAAGAAATGTTAAATTGATATGTTTTATTATTATTTCTACAAGTATTTCATTAATTAAAAGAATATTAAAGTGGTTCTCTTTACCTGATGGGGCCACATCATGTTCCTGATCTTGTCTCATATCCTCACTTTCAACATGCTGAACACCCTCTAAATCATCTGAAGTTGAAACATGAAAGGTTACATTAATTAATACACCAATTGTAATTAAAAATATTTAAAATAACATTAGAGTGGTCCTCTTTACCTGATGGGGCCACATCATGTTCCTGATCTTGTCTTATATCCTCATGCTCAACATGTTGAACACCCTCTAAATCATCTGGAGTTGAAACACGAAAGGTTACATTAATTAATACAGCATTTGAAATTAAAAATATTAAAAATAACATTAGAGTGGTCCTCTTTTCTTGATGGGGCCACATCATGTTCTTGATCTTGTCTAGCCTGATCATGCTCAACATGTTGATCATGCTCTACATGCTCTAAAGATGAAACATGAAAGGTTACATTAATTAATACACCAATTGCAATTAAAGATGTTTAATTGTATTAATCCATAATGCATTTTGTATAGCACATGACTACATCCAGTACCGGGATGCACACAGCCATGACTGTCATCTGTAGGTTGTGCTCCACCCTAACCAAGCTACATTCAAATGTCATGTGCAGTATTATCATTGCTTACTTGTTTAAAACAAATAGGCACATAATTACTTTATGGTGGAAATTAATATTGAATAGATTGCATAAGTATTCAATTTTAAATAAACTTCATTGAGTTTATTTACCTTTGTGTCAGATGCAGTGGAAGCTTGTTTTTTCCCTGTCAAGAGTCTTAGGAGTTTAGCCACGACTCCATAGCCTTGTTGGAAGGAAATCTTCATGTCATCTTTTGTGGGCACTCTCTTGAATTCAGAGCCCTACATTTTTGCATAAGGTCAATAATTTTACTTATATGGTGTGAAAAAACCAAAATTATTTGCAATTTATTATTTGGATGCTATATTTCATTTATTGATACTTACAATGCATGCGACTAATTTCATATAACCACCAGAGCCAAGTTTGTGCTGCCCATGTATTTCTACTCTTGCCTTTGTTGCCTTCGATGTGTCAGATAGCCTATGAAAAGTTTGAAATATGTTAGATTATGTAAAAAGAAAGAGTGATCAATATATAATTACATTTTTGATAGTATCACATACCTTCCTTGGCCCGGTGATGTCTTTCCTTTTCTCTTTTCAGCCTTCTCCTTTCCATCTGACACTAAGTCCTTCCACTCCCTCACTGGAATCATGGGGGGACGCTCGTACTTTTTGTCCTTCTTTAAATGTGACCTATATTGGTCCCTCACATACTCTAGATAGGTACCGCCTTTCTTAAGGACCTTGGTTCGGTTGAATGTGTTATTACCAAACAACACAACTAAACAGTTAATGAGATCATCTTTTAAATCTTGATTTTGGGAATTCCATCGTGTACGTATGGTGGGCCCGAATATCTCCAATGTAATATCATTTATATGTTTATAAAAAATATCACTTCGTGCAAAAAGATCATGGGATCATTAGTCTAAAAAGAGTGATCAATAAGTAAATTTCAAATGGATTATATATAATAATAATTAAAACATTTTAAAGTACTTGGGACCTTCTCCATATTTATGGGAACAAAATCCCCGGTCACTAAAAATGTGACCAACAATGTTCCCGTACTAGTAATACGGGAAGATCTAGGAAATGTTGCTAAAACATCACTAGTACTAGTGACCTATGCACCCCCAAGTACATGTCCTAACACATGTTCTGGCATTTGTTTGTTACCAGAGGGTGTAGTGCATGATGCCTGCATGCTATGTGTTGCCGAGACATTATAGGAATGGATGATGGGGTCTGATGATGTGGTAAATGCGCAAGAAGATTAGGATCGACACTTGAACCAACCCTACTCCCCAGGCAACACCTGCAGTACCCTAATCATGGCCAACAACATCATGAGGACGCAAAAAATCTTGTAAAAACAACTCATATTTTAGTTCATGACATAAAAGAGTACAAAATATAAAACCATGAATGAACTTATCTTATAATTAAAGATCTCATGATAGCTTACCTGCAAGTTTCATGCTCTCTCAGTCAATATTTTAACCCTTTCTCTTATGTCATCTGTTTGAGGTATTATGAATGATAACTGAAGGATTTATTGATTGCATTTTTTTGGGTCTTCCTTATCATATCCAGAGGGTTTGCGAAATATGAGATGTCATCATTGCATAATAGTGACTGCACCTCCTTATGGATGCTCTCCTCTACTGCTGGTACCTTTCCTCGATCATCCGTCTGTGAGGAGAATATTAAAAACATTATTGAAATTAACATTATCATTGAGTGTGGATTGAGTTGTAGTATGAAAGCCTTCAAGGCTACAAGACAATAGGATTCACTCCCAATTGTGTTTTCTTTATGAAAGATTGTGATCAAAATCAAAATGTGATCAGGTAATGAAAGCAAGGAATTGACAGTCCTAATTGGAGACAGTAACATGAAACAATGAGGTAAATTTGTCAGGTAGAAGCGATTGAATATGCATTGCGATCTATGCTTTGGGCCAGAGCCTTCCCCGTACGATCAATGTCCCTCTATGACAAAAATTAAATATAGAAAAACATTAGCGAAATGAAACCAATAGACTTACAAAAAATAACATAATAATAAAATAGTATATTGGAGTCATTAATTGGAGGTTGGGTAAAATGGTATATAGTATGTACCACCCCCATAGTAATTGTGTTTGTATCTATGCAATTCAAATTGTAGTCAATTAGCAACTCTTCCCCTATAGTTATTGATTTTATTGCACATACGAATACACGGTTTCCCTCGCACACCTTGAAAATGCAATTGGGTTGCTTATTTGTTGACCCAGGTCGTGTTGTGTTTATAAACCCTGCAATATTCCTTGATGCTTTCGGCCTTCCATCAATGTACATAGCCACTCATTTATTTTGATCCCTATCTTTTAGCTATATATAATTTGCTAACACTACATACCTACGCATACTTTGTGTATATCAAACCAACTGCATCCAATCTTTGTAACTATAATAGGTTCTGACATACTTCATCAATTTAGTAACTTTTCTGTAACAAACCTTTATGCCATCCATGCAAAATAGGCCCAAACCATGTAATGATGATGGTGCTATGTGATATATCCTCTCATTGACACAAAAATCAATGTTTATTGGAGGAAGTTCCTTGGGTACCCATTGTTTTCGTAGATATTTGTACCTCAAGGGAACCTCACTGTCACCTATGCTCTCATCATCATAAGAACATGACCCCCCTTCAGCAAGAAAAAATTCCACGCGTTTATAGAATTTTCTTCTAATATTTTCACCTCTAGTTGATCTCCCTCTTTTAGACCTACTACATATCTCTCTTTCCTCTCCTCTTCCCGAATTTCCCTTGCTTGAGGAAGAAAAATTTGACAAATACCTATTTGGTGGTACCTACACTCCATCAAATGAAAGAGATAGTTACCAAAAATTTCTTGAGGTTTTTCATGGTCCATCAAGATGTGGGCAAGCATAACTATAAGGTGACAAAGAGAATCTACAAGAGATCATGGACTTAGTAGAGGTTTCGTGGAAGATGGACTTAGTTTTCCTCACCCTTCAACTTGGCCAGTTATTTTTCATGGACTTTGATTTTATTTAAAAAGGCATTGATAAAGCTAAGAAGTATGTCATCTTGTGTCATTTGAGATCTAGAAGATCATGCAGTGGTAGTAGGCTATGGGAGGATACCAAATGGAACCAACAACCTGGCAGAAGCAAGGGCTCTACTATTGGTGTTAAATTAGCAATTAAAAATAAGGTTAAGAATCTTATAATTGAAGGGGATTCTCAGATCATTATCACAACTTGGATCAAATCTCAAACCCCCAACTGGTAGTTAGATTATATCATTTAGGAAGCAAGAGAGTTTCTCTCTTATCTAGATTCATGTCAGATTATGCATTGCGATAGAGAAGCCAATAGGATGGCAGACATTTTGAAAAATAGGGGATGTGACCAAGAAGAGAAATAGATTACTCTTTCATCAAGGGAGCTCCATGAAGATAGAATTATAATGGAGCACTTGGAGAGTGATTTCAACAAAGTTTAAGTATGATTTTACTAATATATTTTATTATTGTTGATCGCAGGAAAGACCTTTTGTGCAATAAATCAGTGAGACAAGATGTAAATGTCTTATCAAAAAATAGATTTCTTATTGATTAACCATTGTATGGATAAAGATATGGCAGGTTGGGCTTATGACGTAAGACACAACTGAAAACATACTCCCATGACTTGGAATGCCACTTCATGTGGATGCAAAGTATTCATTGGATGATTTAATTGGAAATAATGGCTTGTATACATGGTGTAAAACTGACTCAAATTAGTCGGATCGCATGTTCAGAATAACATCTCACAATGTTGGAAAATGGGAATTAAAGAGCATGTTTTTCACAAAGGCGTCACTTCATGACATTGGGCTAGAGATATGAAGACACGTGGAGAATCAAGAACCAGGGCAATAATCTATTCAAAATTGGCAAAGGATTTGAAAAATAATCCAATCCTTTATAATGGGGATTCTTAGGTATGACATTATGGAAATCATTTCAGCATTCAATTTGATGTAGGCAAAGGCTACGAACGTGGAAGCTGAGGACAGAGTAAGGACTTCATATAGAGCTACTCCACACGAGTACAAAGGTACTCCACATGAGTTATTGGAATTCAAATGTCCTTCCTCACCGGTTGTGTAATTTTATATATCTGTATTCCGAATTTTTTTTACAATGTGGAAAGGTTAAATTCATCTCTGCTTAGTGTTTTGGCTTTGGGGTCTTCATTACAAGCAATGTTCTACAATTTTGAGTGGTCTACCTTCATAAGCACTTATTATGGCATCAAGAATCCATCTTCATGGGAGAACGCATAACTTGGGTCTTTACGCAAATGTCCATCCATTGAGCATGTTTAACACATTTGCAATATCGTGTGGAAGTGTCGAATGGGTTGTAAGGATAGTCATAGGTGAAGAATAGACTATGGCACATCTAGTGGCTACTCCAAGCATGGTGGCTTCAATGTTGGCTTCGATGGTTATGGATCTCACACATTCAAAAGACTATACCAGGCTGATAATTGGGGCCTTTGTTCAATCCTTTCTTTTCACTTTGGAAGAGCTTAATTTACAGTTAAACAAAAGTGATATTTTTGTTAGAGATCTCTGGTGGGGTGGTTTCCTGAATAAGGATTTCTTTCTTTTTGATTCAGTGCCACGTTCAGTTTTTCTCTCCTTCATATATGGGTTCGAGTATGCTTCTCCACAACCCTTTCTTCAATGGGTCCAATAAAAATCCCTCCAAATTGGTGACCCCCTGGCTACAATAGCAATGACAAAGTTTTATGCAATTTGGGTTCTGAGGGATCATGCTTTGTTAGATCCGCATGGAACACATTTTGCATTCCCTCTTCCAATAGATGATGCCTCATCTCAGGAGTCCGACATTGATGCATAAGCAAAGATTGAGAGGGTGCTAAATTAGGTTTGATATTAGTTGTCTCCCTACTACAATTTTGTTGCCCCTTGTTCATACTTTGTATATTTAGTTGGAAATCTCCTATTGTCCATAGTTGGGCAATATTAGTCGAGGTGTTTTTAGTTTGGATCTTATAATCTCTATGTAATCAATTTATGTAATTGATGAGATAAAATTATCAATAATGAATTGTTCATAAGGCACAACGCTTGTTGTAGGTTTTACAAAAAACACAATTTTCTTCCCCAATAAGCCCTACCCACTCAATGTAAAAAATCGCACTACCATTTCAACCCTTTTTTAGTAAATTGGAAGGATTTTATAGTGGATTTGAAGATTAATGGGAGTTGACCAATATAATAATGCAACACTTACAGTGGATTTGGTGGCACTTTCACTTGTTCGTCCTCTTTCTCCCTCCATTTTTCAATTTCCGGCTGGTTGGATGCTTTGTGGGTGGCTTGAAATATTTTTCAATTTTCGTCTAACTGGATGCTTTATGGGCGGCTTGGTATTTCAGTTGATCCTTGTAGTCATTATGCAAATGGGGGTTCTACTAGGATTGCTTACAAAAATGGATTATGCCTTCTAGTGTATCGTAGCCCCAACTCTCCACCCCTGCACGCGTGAGATTCAAATAACGAGCCAAATAGACTATAAGTTCATTTTTATACTTTCAAAAGAAAACTTCAAATTTCAAATTTAAAATACAATTTGGGTCCAATTATTTTCCTTCATTTTATTAATTATGTGAAATTGAAGCACACAATGTCTACAAAACACTTTATTTGAACACCTCTTCGAAGATATCAAGGCCTACAAATAATAATCTAATAATAATGTTACATTAGAAATTGCTCTGACATTTTGAATAATATGCACATTTCACTAAATTAATGAGTTGTAATATTATTTGTCCATTTTAGTTGGCTTTTGATTAAAGAGTTTGATCTAACATCTAATATCATGCAACATTTCCTCTAAGTAATCTCTTTAGTTTGTATGAATAAACTTCTTTATAGCTTAAATATAAGATAGATATAAATATGTAAATATATGCCAGGTCAACAAGAGTAGATGGTGCAAAGTATCTAGTCAATAAGAGTAGATAGTGCAAAGTATGTAGGTGATAGATAAGAATATGATGACATGATTGAGTTTTTTCTTACACCATGAAGGCTTTTAATAATTCATGATTTTGGGTCTATTTTAAAATGGATAGTTTAAACAAGATGTTCTCTTCATATATGAATTATGATCTTCAATGCATGCTTCACAAGTGGATCATTTTAGTGCTATAAGAAATTTATAACAAATGGGTGACCCTAGGTGAATTCTCATTTATAATGATTAAGGTTAGGGTTAAAATTATGGTTAGGGACATTTTAGTGCTATAGGCAATTTATTATGATTAGGGTTAGGGTTTAGAGTTAAGATTTGCTTTATAGTCATGGTTATGATTTATTGTCATCATCAGAATTATGTATAATAATGATTGGTTTATAGTCAGATTAGCATTAGCATTAGGATTATGATTTGGTTTAGGTTTATGATTATGGTTAGGGTTAGGGTTTAGGGATAGGGTTACCTAGGATAGGGTTGGAATTATGGTTATGATTGACGTTTACATCATGGTTAGTGTTTGAGAAAAGTTTTGGTTTGGGTTAGGGTTTGGATTTGGATTATGGTTATAAGGGTTAGGATTTAGGTTTAGCATATGGTTAGGGTGAGGGTTAGAATTATGGTTACATTAGAGAGAGAGAGAGAGAGAGAGAGAGAGAGAGGAGAGAGAGAGAGAGAGAGAGAGAGAGAGAGAGAGAGAGAGAGAGAGAGAGAGAGAGAGAGAGAGAGAGAGAGAGAGAGAGAGAGAGAGAGAGAGAGAGAGAGAGAGAGAGATGTGGTAAGGGAGGGAGGGAGATGAAGAGAGAGAGGATGAGAAAGAAAGGGAGATAGAGGGGGAGGGAGAGACTAGAAAGAGTGGGGGTAGAGAGAGAGAGAGAGAGAGAGAGAGAGAGATGAGAGAGAGAGAGAGAGAGAGAGAGAGAGAGAGAGAGAGATGGATGGGTATGGAGGAAGGGAGAGAGGGGGAGCATACTGGTTTATTATTTTTATCCTTGAACCTGATGCTCGCTCTCATGGGATGATCTAAACTTATGTTTGTAAGTAGTATTAGCACTACTTTTTGTATTATAATAATGGTTCATATTACCCTTCAGGACACTATATGACCCCCCTAGGACACCATACAACCCTTTAGGACACCATACAACCCCTTAGGACACCATATGATGGCTTAGGATATCATATGGTCCTACTTGTGGTTGTATGGTATGCTAAGGGGTCTTATGGTGTTGTTAGGGGTCATGCGGGGTCCTAATGGGGCCACACATGTGTTAGAACATCATATGACCCCTTAGGACAACATACAACCCCTTAAGATATCATATGGTCCAAAAGGGTCATATTATGTGCTAAGGGGTCATATGGTGTCATTAGGGGTCATGTGGGGTCCTGGTGGTTCAATATAAATTTCTAATATTCCTTGTTCATGGAGGACTAACTCTTTTCCTTGAAAATGTATTTTTTGACAAATTATATTACTAATGGGATAATTTTTTCTTTAAAAAAAATATGCAAGTCAATTTTGAGGAGGGTATGATATGGATGAATGATACTCTCATGAAGTAAACTAGATTTGATCAAAGTGGAGAAACCCATTTGATAAGTATGAGGTTCATGAATATTTTTTGGATAGCTTTGAGGCATGGATAAGTTGGATTGGTATGATTGATAGGTTCATTCAGATGACATGGTTTTTTAAGAGAATGAAGGTTGGTATGATAATGATGTTGATTGGCTTGGAGGTTGGTTTGATGGTTGGGGTTTGACAATCACAATCATAAACCTAAACCAAATCAAAATCCTAATGGTAATCTTAACATTAATCCTAACCTTGACCCTAACCCTAGCCCTTGCAAATATAAATCTTCACCCTACTCCCAATTTTAATTCCGATCCCAACCTTAATAGTAATTCCAACCCTACCCTTAATGCTAACTAAAACCCTATTCATAAACCATAAACCTATTATAATTATAATCCAAACCCTAACCCTAACCATAATTCTACCCCTAACCGTAAGTACATAATTTTGACCATGACATTAAACCCTAACCATGACTATAAATATTTAAATTTTTAACACTAAACCCTAACCGTAATCATAATAATAAATCTAAACCAAACCTAACCCTAATGCTAACCCTGACCATGATATAAACCCTACCCCTCATTGTAACCCTAACCCTAATGCTAACCCTGACTGTGATATAAACCCTAATCCTCATTGTAACCCTAACAAAGGTTGAAGCTACAAAAGTTTTCTTATAAAACTTTTCACAATAATACCCTGTATAAAATGTCTATTCCCACCTATCAGAATGTGAATGTTGTGAAGCATGTTTATCCTAACTATCCCAAAAACCATCCCATGGGTGTTCATATCCTTATATATTTTTACATGATCCATACCTCATAAGCCTTTAGAACAAGTTTTAAGATAGCATGTGCAATCAATGAGGACCTCTGTCCATATGTTATTTGTTGTTTCGCAAGAGTCAAAAAACAAAGGATGTGAAATGGCGAAACTTTTGCTGTTTCACGGAGTCTAAAAATGAAGGGTGCGAATTAGCGAAGCCATTTCAAGAAATACAAAAGTGAGGATTGCGAAATAGCGAAGACATTGCCAATTTGCAAAAGACAAAAGTGAGGTTTGCGAAATAGAGAAGAGATCGCCATTTTGTGAAAGACAAAAGTGACAATTGTGAAATAGAGAACTCAACGCTATTTCGCGAAGGGCATCAACTACCACTTGTGAATTGGCAAAAAGGTTGCCATTTTGCAAGGATGAATAAAGTGGGTTTGCAAAATGATATCAACAATATTTAAGCAGACAGTGCACACATGTGGAGGCCGGAAAAGATTGAAATGCTACAAACTTGAATTAAAGGAGATGGCATTTGATTTAAATCACATCAGAAGTGCAAATTGATCATCGAAGAAGTGTGGAAGTGAGAGCCGAGCTGGTGTAAGAAGTCGCAGGGAGCTGGGTGCTGCAGAAATAGCTGAACAAGTAAGTCCATCTTCATCTCCACTAATCGAATTGCATTTGAAAGAAAAATACCTAGGAAGAAGAAGGAGGATGTAGGAAAAAATGAACAACCCAAGGTCTCTTTATAGAAAGCCCTTCTAGATGCATTACCAGGGTCCGTAGATACCAAAACTAAAATAATGTTTTAGGATGCTTGGGGAGAATGTAGAGATGTTGACATTCCTCACATTGGTAGATCCCTTTTCTAGTATTTTTACAATAATAGAGATGAGAAAGTGCCTTGGTCCAACCCTTGGAATATCGACTTAGTGAAGGTCATAGTGCCAAATGTGTTTATAGATGTAAAATTTATTGAGGTCTTGGCCCGTAATTATAAAAAAGAAACCATAACAGTTAGGGGAATTGACGAAAACCCTATTTTGGTCATCACAAGATCATGCGTTGGAGAATGCTTTGGCCTGAATAGGTAGAAAATTACCAAGATTGACAGGGAAGGATATCCGGTGGATTATGAAAGGATGGTAAAGAGTTTTGGACTACGAGAGGTAGCTTATTTTAGGAAAAGAGGCAAAGATAACAAACCAATGGCTATGGATGATAAGGCTCCATTTCTGACACTCCAATTTATGGATTTCTTTCAGAAAATGTATCATGGTTGGTGTCAATTTTATGGTGATAATCATAGAATTATAATTCCAGTGGATTTAATGTATATGTCCATGAGGATCCAGAACCCCAACATTAACCTAGATTTTGATATTGCCAGTGAGCTTGAAAGAATTTTGCACAATCAACTGGTTTACTAGAATACTAGTAGAACTTTTAAGAATTATTCTCTACTGTGCCATTTAATACTCTTTCAAAACATAAATGTGTTTAGAGACACAATGAAGTTAACTACCATGGATGGTCAGGGAAAGGGACTCCTAGTTCAATTATGGTTTACGATATGGACAAGGACAGTAGAGGCTGTGATTACAAGGCATTTTATGATGCCTTTATTGTGTGGATATTTAGGGAACTTGGGGTTCAAGTTGAAAGGCTTCCTTCTAATATAAGGGAAGTTCTTAGGCCATTGGAATACAGTTCAAAAAATGGTCACACTCATAATTTTGTTGATTGGATCTTCAAGAATGATCATACTCTCATTAGGGTATATGGATGCAAGAAGGCCCCCACTAGTTTCCAGTGTTTATATCAGAAAGGGTTGCCTTTTTTAGAATTTATTTGCCAGATGATGTGGTTTGAGAAGGAAGTGAATGAACTAAGGAAGAAGGGGACTTTCTTGCCCCATGTCATCAGGTATGCTGGATTGTCTATTGGTTCTAGTTCCCTTGAACAAGTTTAGGATAATTTAAAGAAACCATATTGTCTGAAGGATGGAAGTGAGAGGGTGTATGACCCTAAAGGTTATATTAATTCTTTTATAAAAGAATTTAAACATCAAATTGACATGGTGGAAGATATTGCCCGTAATTTCATGACTCCTCAAGATGTTATGCAAAGGTGGGAAAAGTGGAACTTATTAAAGAAATTGGAAGAGTATGGATAAAAGAAGGGGCAAACATGTTTTCATCATGATCAAACCCATGAAATAATGAGGATGGAGTTGTGCTTGAAAGATTTTGAGAAGATATATGGAAAAGCTACAAGCAGTGTATCAGAAGAGGTTAAGCCCGATCCTCCAAAAAGGCATAGAAAATTGATTATCCATGATTTAGATTTAGATAATGCATCAAATTCTCCCCCTCTAAAGAGGTTATCCCCCTCTAAATATGAAAAAACAAGATGAGAAGATAACTATAGTCCCTTATGATGATTCAAAAGGAGAGGGGGATACTGAAGAAGCTGCTAGTGCACTGAAATCGCTTGGTAAAGGTGAAGAGGTTGATAGATCACCTAGCTCAACATCAATATTTCAAGAGGAAGTCCATGGCTATAAGGCTCAGCTTCCAAAAGGTGAAGAACCTATTGATTTTATGGATGAAAGGGAAGCCATATCAGCCAGATTTGTTGAAGATGAAGACTTTATCAAAACACAAGAATTCAAGGACTTTTGGATTCAAATGAAAATGAAATATTTTGAGGAGATAAAGTGATTGAAATTGATGGGGATTGAAGAATATAGACATGAGGAGGTTATTCAGAAAACACTCAAGGAGTTACACCTTGATGAGGTCAATTGTACCTTGGAAGAGGCTAGAGAGATGGTGAAGAAAAGTGATATGCTCATTGTTCCAAGGCTGGCTCTCAAACATTTGTTCTTGCTTGACCAAGTTAAAAAACAAGAGGACCCTACATTTGTTTCCAAGTTTGATATTGATAAGAAGATAAGTGGATCAGGGTACAATCCCAAAACTAAAGTTTTGGCCACATGGGTGAGTTTTAAGGGCCCTCATACGCCCAAGATACTTGACATTGTCAAAGGAAATGATGAAATGGAATTGGTGCAAACAATGGTAAATACTTCTCCTTTGGTATGAGCTACATAATTAATGCACAAAGAAATGTTTAATAAAGACCAGGTCAAACATATGCAAGATAAATTAGAGGAGGCACAAACTAGGGAGACACAAATGAACAGAGCCATCAATCAATTATAGCTTGAGAATGTTGCTTTGAAGAAAGAACTACAAAGATTAAAGAGTAGTAACCAGAGCAAGGCCCTAGCACTACGTAAAGATGCCTCCTCTGTACCAATTGATGTAAAGGATGATGAAGTGTCAAAAGAAAAAGTAGACAAGTATGCAGAGGAAAATCACAATTAAGAAGTATGAATGAAATGCTTTTACAGGAAATCCCTAAGCAAGTGTTAAATGCTTTAGAGCAAGTACTGACATACAGGGTTGATTTGGTGATTAGTAAATGTGATGAAGTATATGTTGGATACCAAACTCTATTGGACATGTTAGAAACATATGCTAAACATAAGCCACAATTAGATTATCTCTCTAAGAGGTGGAAGCCCTCTCATTATGATTTGATCAAGCTTCGTGAGGTTACTCAGAGGGATCTAGATCCACCTGGTGAAATCAAAGAAACAGGGGAAATGATTGATACTATTATTAAGGAAATAGATTACATAGAACAGAAAGAAGGAAGAATAAAAGAAAAATTATCCTCCATTCATATTATTAAGCATTGGAAAATCCCTGAATTCATTTATAAAGAGGGTCATGTAAAGAGTTTAGAAGAATGGAAATTAGAGTATAAAGATATGGTTTCGTGGATCATTTCTCATTTGAAGGAAGATAAAGATTTTAGTGTTAAAAGTTTTAACATGTTCCTAGATAGGGTTGTTGTATTGGAAAATAGATTCTCAAAGTTTGTGGTCCAAGTTCGAGCAATTACTAGCAAGAAATGGAAAGACCATTTTCTTAGTATGCTAGATATTCTCCATTACCAATGGTTTACTCATGTTCAAATCTCAGAATTGTTGGCATTTTTGATATTTATATTGTGATTGTCATTGATGGACACACACTTTCTTTGAGATCACTTTTTATGTATGAGTTATGCTCAACCGATATTTGTTCCAAACCGGTATTATGTATTATAGTCTTTAGGCTATCGGTGTTTTGCAGAAAGTGTTTACCGATCTCAAGCAGTATGAAGACCTCAAGCAGTTTGAGGATCTCAAGCGGAGTGAAGAAACTGAAGCGACAATTATCATTTTTCCCAGTCTTCATTTTTGGACAACCGGTAATCGGTTTAATGTTTGAACCGGTATTACTCTGTGATGAGTTACCAACCGGTAATCAGTAAAGTTGTATGAACCGGTAATACTCTGTGATGAGTTACCAACCGGTATTTTTGTAATGAGTTACCATCCACCGACACTTTGACAGTGATTTTATGCCATGTTATCAGATGCGTCTAGATGCAATGAACCTAGGAAATGGAAATGTAATCCTATTGGACCGACATGAAATCAGATTCCGTTTTAAGGACATCATGTCTAGGGTTTTAGTAGATGTAGCTGTTAGGGTTTTTGGGTGGTTGATGAGTTTTTGTATGTGAAATCTTAGAAGAGAAGATCAAGTCTGTGTGCTGTAATAGAGTGTGGATTTACGGAAGACTGAAGTAATGCTGAAATACATTAGCAATGAGCTATCAAGGATCTAACCAAGCAGATTGTGCTGTTTGCTAGATCATTCACTTGTTGATTACTCACATATTCGACAAGTCTGAAACCCTTAACCAGGTAGGCCCAGAAAAGCCTTTGTAAATCCTCTAACAAGGTGGTTCACATCTGTGGATTTGAAATCCTCTCACAAGGTAGTCTTTAATCAAACTTATCTCCTAACAGAGATTGAGATTCCTAATAGGATTTGTTCTGGTGAAGAACATTGTATGACCTTAACCGGTCTAGTTACTATTCTATAGATAGTTACTTGTGAGTTTCATCTCACTGTGGTTTTTCCCATTTGGGTTTCCACATCAAAATCTCGTGTTATGGTGATTGTGCTTTCGTGGGTGAATGCCTTTTTTGCTGTCTAGTTTGCATTTATGTTGACCGATTTGTTAGTAAAACTGTTATACCGGTTTATTGCTAAACTGTTTAAGTGTTTAAGTTCAGTATTTTTTTGTATACTAATTCACCCCCCCCTCTTAGTATTCATCAATTGGTATTAGAGCCAACCTTTCTATAAGTTTAACCACTTGGAAAGAGATATGGGGGAATACACTGTGAGGGAACTTACTCATCAGCTCACTCAGACTGAGAAAGCCTATGATGAACTCAAAGTCAAGTATAAGGCCTCTCTAGCAACAAGGAGAGAGCGTGCTAAGAAACTAATGGAGCTAACTGAAAACAGTTCCTCTGATGAAGCGGACATGGAAGCCCTAGTTGAAGAAGTTGAAAAGCTGAATGAGTCTAATGCCAACTTGAGAAGGGAACTTGAATGATTGAATATCAGGATGTGTCAAGAGCTTGAGAACTAGAGAAAAACTGAAGATCTAGTAAAAGACAAAGATCATGAGATCTCCAAGCTGAAGCAAGAAATCAGTGCACTTACCGCTTATCTCCAAGAGAGCAAAGTGGAAAAAGAGGAAATGCAAGGAAATAAACATGGCTACTTCTGAGAATGCAACCTTGAAGGAATCCAATGCTGCTATTACCAAAGAACTCACTGAGTCAAAGGAAATACTTGCCAAATTCAATAAGAGCACTATTAAGCTAGAGCAAAAGCTTGAATCAGCTAAACCGACAAAGTATACTAATGGACTTGGTTTCTCTGAATATGAGGAAGGTGAGACCTCTGGAGAAAAAGATGTAGCATCAAAGAAGCAACTGACACCAAAGGATAAAGGTAAGAAAAAGTTCAAACCTATTTGCTTTAATTGTCTCAAGGAAGGACATACTGCTAATGTATGTAGAAATAAGGCTTACAATAACTTTCCTTACTTTCTAAACAATAAGCCTAGATCCAATAGATTCAATGGAAATTGTTATGCATGTAACAAGTCTGGGCATAGAGCATTTGAATGCAGGTCTGTCATGCACAACACTGGAAGGTATCCTCAAAGGAGTCAAGGAGTCTTTCCTGAACCCTCTTGGAAATGGAATCCAAATCGATTTAATACCTATAATCATCGGTTAGGAAGCGGTGGCTATCAAGTAACAACTAGATGGAGAGCAACCTGTTTGATCTATCATAGTAATGGTCACACAGCTACAACATGCAGAAGGAAGAATGGAAACATGAATAATGGACCTTGGAGAACACCTAGAATGGTTTGCTATCATTGCAACAAACTGGGTCATACAACAAGATTTTGCAGAACGAGAAAGAATATACCAGATGATATACCGATCACTCCGAAAGGAAAGATTGATGTTGAAACTGTTCAAGTGGATATGAAGAAAACTTGGAAAAAGAAGCCAGAAGAAGTGTCTCTAGAAGAACCGGTTTCTGCACCTGGTGTGGAAATCTCTGAACCGGCAAACTAAGCTACATGAAAGCTTAGGGGAAAACAAATCGGTAAAATATTTTGAACCCCCAGTTTACACCAGTAAAAGACCTTAACCAATATGTGATACCTGTCAATTGGCGGAAGACCAAAAATGCTAAAAGGCAAATTAGGGTTTACGCCCTAATGATGGAGCATTTATTATGGTAGGTGGAGAATTCATTTAAAAGGGATTTTCAAGTCCTTTTCACTTATCAATTTTTGAGCGAAGAAGTTTTCAAGTGTAGAGTGACAAAAGATGATTTGTCTTGCAATTCAAAGAGATTTCAAAACCTTGAAGAAGAATCTAAAGATAACATCAATCGGTCAAGTGTAGAACTCAAAGGGGTAACCCAACAACTAAAGTAGTGAGTGGCGAAGCAGAATTTGCAAGCCCTAAATCTTGACTTTCGAAGGTATGTTTTGAGATTCTCTATTTAACATGGCTTCAGCATCGCACTCTAGTTCTAGTGCACCCGTTGATTCAGTAGATTTCATCCAACGAAAGGCAAAATATAATGCCCTATCCCAAATACCCATTGGTTTTATAGTAAAGGAAGGTATTTCAGATTATATTGACTGTAAAATTGAAGACCTAGGATCTCTAGTGATCCATTCTCAGTTGAGTTTGTTCTACGGAAATGACAAGAAGATCAAACTGGAATTCAACATCTTGGAAAAGAAGAAGCTTCATAATGCGGTATATTTCCTTGAAGAGTTGATAATCACATCGACATCATTCTAAGAAGAGTGCATGGTGACAAAATGTATTTGGAGCAGACACATGACATCACACCGGAAGCGATTCATGTCATCATCGGTTTCTGTAACGTTGGAGAAGTGTCAGCCCTAAGGAAGATCAACAAGACCGAAATGACCAAGCTCACCGGTTCTGTGAGTGACCAACGGGGAATGACCATCAATACCATCAAGGACAATCTAGTCAAGTATGCCTGCATGGTGATAGGTTACCAGACATTCCATGCTAGCAGAATTAACTCTGTCTCTGCTGCAACGGTAAATGCTGGCTACAGGATGATCATGGAAGATGCCTCATTTGATTTATGCACCTGTATGCAAAGGAAGCTACTGGTGAACCTGAAGTCAATCAAATAGGACAATACCTTGAGATTTAAATTCAGACAACTATTGGTCGAATTGTTCTTCTACTTCCAAGGCTACTTCCCAAGAGTCGGTGATATTCAGTGGTTTGCTGACCAACCCATTACAAAGCAAATCAGGGAAAGTCTTCAAGCGGTTGGAACCGATTATCCTGAAGTCCTGAACAAATACTTTGATGAGTTCAGACGCAAGATGAGCCAAAGGGTGAGAATATATGGTGATATTGTCAAGAAGTATGAAGAGGACATTTGCTTTATCATCAAAGTAGATGAGTGCATAATGGAGGCTATTGAGCCCAGAAAAGAAGAAGTGGAGCCTATGGGTTATGAGGTGATGTACGACATGCTAGACGGGTATGCTTCTACCCTACTTGCCTCATCACTTGATCCTAAAATGAAGAGAACTGGCACCTATCTAGAAAGGGTTACACCGGTTGAGGAGCCCTTTGTGAAGAAAGGAAAGGCAGTACCATCTGTATCGACATCAGTTACTTCAGCGAGTCCTAAAGTGACTAAGCAATCACTGGCAAAGAAGAAACCGAAAGTTGCACCCGCCAAATTATTTGAGAGAAAGAAGAAGACAAAAGGCAACACACCAGACTCAGAAGATACAAAATCTAAAGAAAAGCCTAAGAAGACTAGGCAAACAAGAAATAAGACAAAGACAACCAGCAATGAACCGACATCATCAACACCGATAAATATTGATATTTCCTCTTACAAACCTTTGACACATTGCCAAAGAACTATTAAGAACATTAGGATAAAAGTGATGAGTGATTTGGCAAATTATTTTGATGATTTCAATGATAATGAGAAGGAGGAAGTAGAACATGAAGTCATTCAATATTTATGTATTAATGACCAGTCGCCATCAGAAATTAAATCTATGACACTGAATTTTTTATATAATTATTTAGACAACAAATGGCGCATTGCCATAGAAAAGGAACAAGAGATAAGAGAGGAAATATTTGCTCAATTTTTTCCCGATGTGTCTAATTCCAAACTTTATGAAGTTATGAAAAAATATAAAGGCCTCTTCTTTATGCGAAGAAGGAGACTCTTGTTGCTAGAAGGGAAAGTCCCTAAGGTGATAAAAGATACCCACTCTCATGCCGAGGCAACTCTGAGATTGCACCAAGTGTCCAAAGCCAACAAAAAGGCTGAACAAGAACCAGAAATAGAAAAACTGGATGAGGTGTATAACAGTGAAGGAGAACAGGTCATTGAGCAAATGGACCCTATTGATGTTGATGCTTTGGACAGTGAAGATGTTACTCCAGATACACCAACAGAAATGGTAGGACAAGAGAAACATGATGAGGAAAAGAGAAAGGAGGAAGCGAAGAGGAAATAGGTAGAAGAGGAGAAGAAGCAAAAGGAAGAGGAGAAGAGAAATGAAGAAGAGAAGAGAAAAGAGGAAGAGAAGAGAAAAGAATAAGAGAAGAAGAAGAAGGAATAAGACAAGAAATAGGAAAAGGAGAAGAAGAAGAAGGAAGAGGAGAAGAAATAGGAAGAGGAGAAGAAGAAGAAGGAAGAAGAGAGGAAAGAAGAAGAGAAGCGGAAAGAAGAAGAAAGGAAGAAGGAAGAAGAGAAAAGAAAGAAAGAAGCTGAGGAGTAGAAGAAGGCAGAAGAAGGTAAGCAAAAATCCAAGGAAAAGGAGGAAGCGGCAAAGAGTCTACATGTAGAGACCCCAAAGGCAACCAGTGGTAAAGCCAAACTTGGTGACATCACGAGTCCCATTGACCTCCAGTTTGCAAATGAAACGGAGCTACTGCAAAGTATTAAGCTTGCTCAAGAGTGACTAGAAGCACTAAGGAGGAAAAAGGAGGAATATGTCATTCAAACTGCGGTGGAAACTCTCACCAGTTTGATTCCCGGTACCAATCTCCCAAGTACCGATTCCTCCCTAGCTCAATTGAAGCTCCTATGCATAGTTGTAGAGGACCAAGTGCAATGTCTGGAAGATGTTGTTGAATCCAATGCAAAAAAAAAGCATCAAAAGGCTCTAAACACTGCTTTGGTAAAGATGTTAAATGAGCTCCGGTCCGATCTACAGAAAGTACAGAAGGACATAAAAGATGCTCTGGATGAGGGGAATCTGCTGCTGAATAAGATATGTCAACCTCATCTATTCTACGATGATGTGCTTGCTCAGAAAGACAAACTACAAACTGATTCGCAGACATACATAAGCACCTTCAAGACGACCTATGATTCCTTCACCGCATATGGGCAAACCGTTCACCAGTTTCAACTCCAGTCTGCAAGAATAGAGTTAGAGATTAGCAACCGGACATGAGATTTGCAGGAACTTCAACTGGTTCTACTACCAAGACTACAAATACTTCAGAAATGCTATCTCAATCTGGATGCCTTAATGGTTACTCAAGAGATGAGTACCTTGGACGCCATGGAGGATCAGGTATCCCAGATGCAAACAGAAAGTGAGGTTGCTACCTCATTGCTTGAGTCATGGTCTTTATCCATGAAGACATTTATGTAGGACTTTAAATCAGTTTTTGAAAGGTTTCACTCTTTACTGTCATAAACTCTTATGATTTTAATGATAATGGAAATAGGGGTTATTCAACTGTACTTTGCCATTGTTGGCAAAGGGGGAGTAGTATTCTATATTTAAAATTTTGATGCA
Organism: Cryptomeria japonica; assembly: GCF_030272615.1. Classification (NCBI taxonomy): domain Eukaryota; kingdom Viridiplantae; phylum Streptophyta; class Pinopsida; order Cupressales; family Cupressaceae; genus Cryptomeria; species Cryptomeria japonica. The sequence continues at coordinate 497,406,976 of NC_081414.1, forward strand.
TGTTATGTATACTTTCATGTTTATCTCTATAAGGGAGTAGTATACATTGTATTTTTCTGCAAAAGGGATAGTGTATATGCTTAGGGGGAGTAATTTTGATTATGGCATATTTTTGTTGTAAAACACTTAGATGTCAAAATTTTCCTAAGTGTTGCCATCAATGCCAAAGGGGGAGATTGTTGGCATTTTTTGTATTTATGTTGTGATTGTCATTGATGGACACACACTTGCTTTGAGATCACTTTTTATGTATGAGTTATGCTCAACCAGTATTTGTTCCAAACTAGTATTATGTATTATAGTCTTTAGGCTATCGGTGTTTTGCAGAAAGTGTTTACCAATCTCAAGCGGTATGAAGACCTCAAGCGGTTCGAGGATCTCAAGCGGAGCGAAGAAACTAAAGCGATAGTTATCATTTTTCCCAGTCTTCATTTTTGGACAACTAGTAATCAGTTTAATGTTTGAACCGGTATTACTCTGTGATGAGTTACCAACTGGTAATCGGTAAAGTTGTATGAACCGGTAATACTCTGTGATGGGTTACCAACCGGCATTTTTGTGATGAGTTACCATCCACCAACACTTTGACGATGATTTTGTGCCGTGTTATCAAATGTGTCTAGATGCAATGAACCTAGGAACTTGCAATGTAATCCTATTGGACCGACATGAAATCAGATTCCTTTTTAAGGACATCATGTCTAGGGTTTTAGTAGATGTAGCTGTTAGGGTATTTTGGTGGTTGGTGAGTTTTTGTATGTGCGATCTTAGAAGAGAAGATCAAGTTTGTGTGCTATAACAGAGTGGATTTACTGAAGACTGAAGTAATGCTGAAATGCATTAGCAATGAGCTATCATGGATCTAATCAAGCAGACTATGCTATTTGCTAGATCATTCACTTGTTGATTACTCACATATTGGACAAGTTTGAAACCCTTAACCGGGTAGGCCCAGAAAAGATTTTGTAAATCCTCTAACAAGGTAGTTCACATCTATGGATATGAAATCCTCTCACAAGGTAGTCTTTAATCGGACTTATCTCCTAACAAAGATTGAGATTCCTAACAGGATCTATTCTCGTGAAGAACATTGTATGACCTTAACCGGTCTGGTTACTATTCTGCAGATAGTTACTTGTGAGTTTCATCTCACCATGGTTTTTCCCATTTGGGTTTCCACACCAAAATCTCTTGTGTTATGGTGATTGTGCTTCTTTGGGTGAATGCCTTTTTTGCTATTTGGTTTGCATTTGTGTTAACCAGTTTGTTAGTAAAACTATTATACCGGTTTACTGCTAAACTATTTAAGTGTTTAAGTTCAGTATTTTTTTGTATACTAATTCACCCCCCCCTCTTAGTATTCATCAAGAATGGGTAGACGAGTTCTTAAGACCCACCAAGATGTCTTCCTAGAAGAAGAAACAGGTACTCGAAGGAAAGGAACAACTTGGCAGAAAATCACATGTTGAATCATACCCTGGGGTTATTTCTTCCTTGTTTCAAGGATGATATTATCCAAAAAGTTTTTTTTATAGTTATCTTCCTGATGTGCTAGTTTATTATGTTTTATCTTAAGTTGTTAGTTATGAAAGGATGCAATTGTAAATGGTCTGAAGTGTGTCACTTCTCCTCATTTTGTATAAAGGAGAAACCAAGACTAAATTCTAAAAGACATTAGAAAATAGAATATGATCTAGATTAGAGGAATCAGTATACCATGTACTCATACTTTGAAGATTAATATATAGATCATGTTTCTTTTCTTTGCAATTGTGGTGTGGAATTACCGTCTTGTCAAATTGGTCCTTTGTGATTATTAATTCAAGGAATTAATTGCCATTTTTAAAACTTGTGCAAAGGAATTCCTTTGTGATTATTAATATATGATGGGCCATCTCTTTCCAAATACTAATGTTTACGAGGCTCATGAATATGTTGACCACATAGGGTCTATTAATATATTCATTACAGATAATTAGTTGTTGTTAAAATTATTCTCTTTTAGAAAGACATGTCTTTTCATTGAAAGAACTCTTACTTTCCCTATATATGGGAAATAATTTTGTAATATTAAGATATATAGAACAAATATGATAATTAATCATTTGTAAAGACTCTTATTTTCAAGCAATACAAAATACAGTTGTCTTATTTTGAAATGTGATGTGGATTTTTTCATTTCCAAATCAGTTCTATGTTATAATTATCTATGGTTGATAATTTCTAGTCTAAGTCGCCATGTGACGAAATTGCATGTTGTTACATAGTTGGACCATCAAGATAAATTTGAGATTTCAGACCTGCATATTTTATATAACACTTATAAATGGCTTTATTTGCTCATAAGTTTCTAATTTCTCATACATAGAGGCATAAAAGTTTTGTTAGCTTTCCAAACATGTTTTGACACATAAAGATTCATTTTACCAATCTTTTCATCCACATGTCAAGAGATAAGGAAGGGGAAATAGATAATTGATTTTAAATAGGTCATGATACTAAAATCTGCATATTAAATCTTGCCCTCCTATAATTATTAAGAATTTTGTTCACATTTGTTTATTTAGTTTTTTTTTACCACACGATAATAGATTAACCAATATAAATAGTCAAGTCATAGCACAAGAAGATGGAACATGGTGTCAACTTAGCAGATAATGGCAAATAGAATGCACAACAACTCATATTACTTCAGGATAATATAATAAACAATTTAAGAAGCAATTGAACAATAAGGATATACCACCAAAAGAATTATGGAGTAAATCTAGAAAATTATAACAAATCATGTGCAAATTACAACAAGTCATTGATCTTTTTCTTCATCCAACTCTTTGTCTGTATCATCTAATCCAGGTTCGCCATTGTAAATATTGGTCATATCATCATCATCATCGTCATCATCATTGATATCGGTTTCGATAATGTCACCATCCACACAGATATCATCTTCATGAACATTAACTCCTACATCATCATGATCTAGTTCATATTCTTCGACATCTTCGTCGAACACATCATCAACTAACTGTTGATCCTAATCATCATCTATATCAGCTTCTAGTTCTTTGGTATCTTCTCCTTCCACCACATTATACTTTATCGACCTTCCTCTTGGATCATGTCTAACAACAAATGACCAACCCGGTTAACCTGGAACCTCTAAGTAAAATAGCTGCTCACATTGGCTTGGAAGAACATAGGGCTCATTTCTAGCTTGCTCGAATGACCTTGTATTAACCATGGTAAATCCATTATCATGTTCAATAATAGTTCTCTCGGGATCATTTTCATTCAATCGTAGCCTATAACATTGGACGACGAACATAACTAATTTGAAGGACTTAAAGTCACACTCAAGTATGTCATCCAAAATCTCGTAGTATCTATTTTTTGACTTCTTGATGTATGTCGCTTCTGGATGAAACATTAGTCACCTGAAAGACTGCAGTTATCCCAGAATCACAAGTTTTTTCATGCCATCCAACTTTTTGGTTTGAAATTTATGACCATTGCACCACATAGCCTTGTGGTGTTTTACGTGCAATATGTCAAACTTGTAAAAATTATTGCATCATCAGTTGATAAACATATTTATTCTTGGCCGAATGTATGCAAAGAAAAAAAACTCAACATATATATACATATATAATATGATTGAAAATAATTAAATAATATGGGTGATTAATATATTTATACATACCCGTTTATCTCTTAAACCATATGGTAAATCAATTTCCCTTGGTGTAACATTGGAATCTCCATTACAATGAGCTTCTTTAACCAATGAATCCACACCTTCCCATGTTAATGCATGGCCATATTGTTGGCATTGTTCAATACATACCGTCATCCAATTAAGATTGTTTACGACGTACAAATGTAGTGCATCCCACTCTCAACCGACTGTATAAAAAAAAATGAAATTCACAAACAACGTATAATTAGTTAATTACCACGATATACAACCTTAATTTATAATTAATGTATATTGAAGATTAATAACTAAATAAGTACAACATACATAAAAACCAAGTGTAAAATGTATTCTAATTAATCTCCGTGACCATCCTATAATTACCTCTCACTTTCCTGAATCTACCTTTCCCCATCATGTACTCCCCTTCGAATTTGTTAATGGAGTTGGGATCCCAAATGTGATCTACACGAAACTTTGATGAAAACTTAGGAAGATATTCAGTAATGTACACTATGGTCTGGTATACCATATATCCCTCCACCATAGAACCCTTAGGATGTGCTCTTTGTCTAACCAAAGCCTTAAAAAATTTCAAGTGCCTCTCAACCATGCACATTGACCTTGTGTGTACAGGTCCACATAGTTCAATCTCCTCAACTTGGTGTATGAGGTAGTGTTCTTGTGCATTATAAAATGTCGAAAGAAGACACTTTTGCATTTCACACATTAGGTGAGGAATTTTTCTCTTCTAATAATTTATATCTTCTTTATGGATTTCTTTAGATGACAACCACCTACAAGTGATTCAAGACACAAATATATTAACAAGATTTAATAAAAACATACAATATATTACATAACAAGAAAAACAAATGGCAAATATAAAATCTATACAATGAATTGAACAAATATTGCTACTTACCTCATGTATTTTCCAAGATCATATATAAATTGCTTGACATTGTTGTCAAAGTTGTCTGGGAGAGATAGATGTAGAGTGTACTGCAACAATTATAAAATGATCTTTTCATTATTTTTTAAAAAGTAGTAAACATAGTACACTAAAAAGTACATGCAGTATACAAATATATATATAATATACCACAATAATTACCTTAATGAAGGTATGTTAATCACGTGTTTTCATCCCTAGCCCAAATTCACCTTTCTTTGTTATGATATTGTTTATGTTCACAACAAATCCTGTGGGAAATCAAATTTTTCATGTGACTTCTTTTATAGCATTGCTTTGTTGCTCTGTTAATAACCAAGGAAGGGCACTTATATTAATTTGGTCTCCATCGCTATTTAATTGAATGCCATTTTTCATTGCATGATTGGCTTCTTGAATGTCACTACAAATTTTGACAAATTTTTCTTTTTCATGCCTTCCATCCAATATTTTCCATAACATTTCTGTTAAATTCTTTCTGATATGCATTGTATAAAAAAAATGCACATTTTGTAGCTGCTCATAGTAGGGCAACCTACTAAATTGTCTGGGATAACTTTTCAGTCCTTGTGGAAGCCAACCATTAATGCCTTGACGACCTTCATGAAGCATATAAGTTAAACAAATTAACAACGACAATCATTGTCAATTACAACGTGAGTAAAAAAAATACAATATAAAAATATAAATTCCAAACATATCATATATGATAGATAAACAATTTGATTTGATGTATAACCTTGATGATTAATTCTATTATATTCCAACTTCCATAGGCGAGGTGTCATTCTTCATGGTTTTGATGTTGTCTCTTCTTTCCCATAGAAAGATGTTTTTCAGTAGTTCGATACTTATGATTTCTATGGAGGAAGTTCCTATACTCATAAAAAACCTGCTTTCCTAAACTTGTTGAATGACGAGATTTCATCTTTGGACCACAAACTGGACATGCAAATTTTTTGCTTTTTTTGAAGACCTACAATATCATATATACTTGGATTAAATATGTCAATTTTTATAATTATATATAAAGAATAGATTATTTAAAAAACATGCATGATATGTATTTCATAAAATTAAATATCATTAAAGTGCAGTCGAACGTTATAACATACCACAAAAATGTGTTAACCCTGGTGCATCATGAATTGTCCATACAAGCATTGCATGGAATTGAAATTGTCTTTGTCCTATTGGTCTAGAGACGTCACTTTAAAGTGTGGCCATTTTTTCCTCCATGTCAGTAAATGCAGAACCATCTATAGGCATTCGAAGAATGCCATCTCCACTTCTATTCTGTGCATTGTAATCTATAAATTGTGCTAAGCTTTCGCTCCTAAATAATCGTTGCATACATGGAATAATGGGAATATAATGAAGAACCTTGCAAGCCACCTTTTTTGTTAGATGATCTGTTCGATATCTACTGATATGACATTCTGGGCATTCTGTTGCAATTTCATGTTGTTTATGATATAAAATATGATTATTGGGACATGCATCTATTGCTTGATACTCCATTACAATATATTTCATAATGGCAGATAAATATCGATATGAGCAAGGTAAAATATTTGATGGTGGTAACAAAAATTCACCTATCAATCTACAACAATTTTTTTTTTTGTTAATTAATATAACGAACATTAATGGTACATATTTCATGCTTTATTTACTAGTGATGAACTAACAACAAAAATAGATATAAAAGATGACATATATAACATACCTTAACATTCGTGAGTTTTCTATGCTGGATAAACCATTCATAACCTTCAAGTTCACCAACAACATTACAACAAAGAGAAAAGTTGTTTGGGATCCTTCATAAAGGGGCGCATATGCCTTCTCAAGTACAGGTAAATCATGAACATCATCAAAGTCATCTAGATCATCATCATGATCAGCTGTGCCACTAAATATGCCATGGATCAATGCATTTGTACCATCATCTCCAACTGTGTTTTCTGGCACATGATCATCTTCTTCCATAGGATCATTAACTTTATCTTCGATATTCACAACTCCATGTTCTTCCGCTTGCAAATCCACATTCTTCAGACCATGATAATCCATATCATGTACCCTAGGGTGCCCTACCTTTATAATAATGATCGACACAAATAAACCATGGTCATGATCAAGTGATTTTTTATATATATTAAAAATCATGTTAAAACAATATAAACATTTACAAATTCAATCAATATAAAGACATATATATTGGATATTGTCATGCATTGTTGCTGCTAGGATATGTTGTTGTCATTGATGTCAACATATTCCTATGATTTGCTCCGATGATTGTAGATTGGGAAGATTTTCTCATCCGGTTTGTAGTGTTGGTTTGTTGATCACTATTTTGCTAAGTTCGGTATTTCCTCCGGTATATTCCGATGTGATCAGATTTGGTGCTAAGATTTTGGGATATTGTTTGGGATGGTCTTTTGTATCTTCATTTAAGATGGTTTGTGATTTAGTACTCCACAAGTTATCTTCCTTCGTGACAATTGTTGATTAGTTGTGTTCTTGAGCTTTCAGAGGTTGACCGATGAAGATTTGAAAAGTGGTGTTGGTGCAGCTATTCTTGATGATTTTAATGCACTTGCTGGTGTTTCCTAGTCATGTCCTATTTTTTTTGGCGATCCACATTGATCGTTGTGCAAGGTTTTGGTGGTTTTCATCAACTGGTATTGATTTGCATGTTATGTAATATTTTTGGTGGTGTAGCGTGTTGTGGTTGATCTTCGTGTGATTTCTAAAGGATTTGTGCATTTGGTGATTTGATTTAGGACCATGCTATACTATGCAAACCATTATATTGGTTTAGTGGTCAATCTTTGTATCGTGTGATGTAAGTTTGTAATTGAGGGTTGAGGGGATAGCCGACCTTGTTATCAAGGTTGATGAATTGTATGTATAGGTTATATATTCATGTAATTTGGGTGTCATTGTTATGTCTGCATTATCAGACAGAGGTATATATGTGAACAAGTGATTTATCCTTCGGTGTTGAGTTTGAGGAGAGATTGGTGTTGCAAAACAGACATATGTGCTTAACCGAAACTGTAATCAAGCATTTGGAGATGCTATTCTTTTAGTTCATTTCTTCTGGATTGTAGTCCAAATATTATTGTAAGTCAGTGAGACTTCCCTAAGATTTGTAGCCTTTCGGACCATTATATTTGAGCAGTGAGCTCTAGGCAGTGTGCATGAATGCATGTGCATTCCCCACTGTAATATTTTCACATACTACTACAGAGTATCATCTTACTGTGGGTAGGTTCCCACCGTGGTTTTTCCCTTAACTAGATTTTCCACATCAAAATCTTGGTGATGTGTGTTGTGCTTTCAATTTGCCTATCTGTCTTATTATTGCAGTTTATTAGATCTATTTTTGGTGGTTAAGTTTGTTATTTTGGTGAAGACTAATTTAGCCCCCCTCTCAATCTTCCTTCTTGACTGCTGCTAAAAATTCGTATTAGAGCTAGATCCTCCAGTAGAATCTTAATCACTTGAGGAGATTTGGGATGGAAGCTCAAGGTGTAATCTTTAAGGACAGTCTAAGATTTGATGGAAGTAACTATGCTATATGGAAGGACAAGATGGAAGTGCACTTGAAATGTCTTGGTAAAGATTATTGGAAGATTACAAAGAATGTCTATGTTGTTCCTCAGAATGGACCATCTACCCCTGATGAGTTTAAGGAAGCATTGCTTAGTGCCTTGACTGATTCTGAGATGACAAATGTAATGGGACTTTTGACCGCACATGAGATCTAGGTGAAGCTTGAGGTGCTATATGAAGGTGATAAACAAGTGAAGGTTGCTAAGTTGCATAATTTGAAAGGAAAATATGAGAAATTGAAGATGGAAGATGATGAGAACATACACTCTTTCATGGATAAGGTGAGTGACCTTGTCCTAAGTATCAGATGTACCAGTGGAACTATTGAGGAAGATGAAATTGTTGCTAAGGTGTTGAGATCTTTGCCTCCTTCCTATAAACATAAGGTTGTTGCTATTGATGAGATTCAGAGTGTGACTATTGTGACAAGAGTTATGCTGGTTGGAAAACTTGCTACATTTGAGCTGAGCAAATTTGGAGAATCACATGGAGACTGCATTTAGAGTATCTGCATCTATATCTGATAAGAAGAAATATGATCCTGATGAGTGCAAAATATATAGATATGAAAGAGAGAAGAGAGAAATGGAAGAGAAAGAAAGGGAGATGGATTAACTTGAAGCACTAATTGCTGGGAAATTTCCTAAAGGTGCTAGTAAGTATGATGGAAAGTGGACTTTGAAATGTTTCTCTTGTAACAAGATAGGACATTTTGCTTCTAGATGCCCAGAGAGAATGGATAATATGACAAACATGATAAGTTTGATAAGCATGATAGGAATGATAGATATGATAAGCATGAGAAGTATGAAAAGCCCTACAAGCCTAACCAAAAGTTTAGGAATCAGAAGAACTGCTACTATGCTGCCGATGAAGGTATTACAGATGAAGAATCTGAAGGACATGAAGTTTTATTCCTTTCCATTAAGGAAGATGGACCTATGCATGTTGATTCCACTTGCTATACTATTGAGGAGAAATATTTAGCTGCTAAGGTTGAAGAGAAAGATGAATGGGTAATTGATAGTGGTTGTTCACACCATATGACCAGTGGTAAACACAAATTTGTGAGTATGGAAAGGTATGATGGTGGAATAGTTATATTTGGAGATGACAAAGGCTGTGTAATCCGTGGGAGAGGTTCTATTTATTTTGATGGTAAGAATAACACTGATGATGTCTTGTATGTTGAAGGATTGAAGCATAATCTTTTGAGTGTTGGACAAATGGTTGATAAAGGTTATGATCTACAATTCAAGGATGGTAAATGCAAGATCTTGAATGCCTCCGGTATAGAGATTGCATCTAGGAATAAGACTAAACATAACATTTTTTATTTGAATGCTGGTGAGAATTTTTTTTTGATTGCTCAGATCGATGAGAGTTGGTTGTGGCATAGGAGAATGTGTCATGTGAATTTTGATTCAATGATTAAGATCAAAGATCAGTTCTACACATGCTATTAGAGATTTGCCTAAGATTGTTAATCCTATTAATCCAGTATGTAAGGAATGTCAGTTGGGTAAGCAAACAAGAATCTCTTTCAAGAATAAATAGTATACATTTGATGGATTGCTAGATATTGTGCATACTGACCTATGTGGACCTACAAATGTTAGAAGTGTGCAGGGTGATAGATATTTTATGCTAGTAATTGATGATTATTCTAGGATGATGTGGGTTGTCTTTTTGAAAGAGAAATCAGAAGCATTTGATAAATTCAAGATTTTCAAATCTAAGGTTGAGAATGAGTCTAGATTGAAGGTGAAGTGCTTGAGATATGATAGAGGTGGAGAATTGTGTTCTGGTGAGTTCTATTCATTCTGTGAGAAGCATGGAATTAGAAGACAATTATTTGCTCCTAGAACCCCTTAGCAAAATGGAGTTGTTGAGAGGAAGAACATAACTATTTTGGATGCTGCAAGGACTATGCTGATTGAAGGAAATATTATGAAGATTTACTGGAGAGAAGCAATTAGCACTGTTGTTTATACATTCAAAAAAGTTCACATCAAAGGTGATACCGGTAAGACCCATTATGATGGTTTGGTCATGTTCTTACTGTGAGATATTTCAGAGTATTTGGTAGAAAATGTTATATCAAGAGAGATGAGGATATAGGAAAGTTTGATGCTAGAAGTGATGAAGGAATTTTCTTGGGATATTCAACAAAGAGAAAGGCCTACTGATGCTACAATAAGAGACTGAGAAAGATTGTGGAGAGTGCAAATGTGAAGGTGGATGAGAACCTTGGGGAATAGATCGAAGCATGTGGTTATGATGATGGTCAACATATTGTTTTAATGCCTATTCAACCTAAAGAGCCTAAGAAGAATGATCCGGTAGAGACTGTTAATCAGGATGTTGTTGGTGAAGTAGTGTAGGAACTGATAACCAGAACAACCAGAAGACTATGAGGTATGTAAGATTGAATCATTTTGAAAATCAAATCATTAGTGATAAGAATAAGGGTGTAATTATTAGAAGAAGGTTAGCTTCTTATGAAGTATGTTTGATTTATAAAGTTGAACCTAAAGATGTTGCTGAAGCTTGTAAAGATGAAAATTGGATGAGAGCTATGGAAGAAGAACTAGATCAGATTGAAAATAATAATACATGGGAAATTGTACCTAGACGTAAGGATAAGAATATTATTGGTACATAATGGGTATTCAGAAACAAATTGAATGAAGCCAGTGAAGTTGTTAGAAATAAAGTTAGACTAGTTTGCAAAGGGTATTCACAGCAGGAAGGAATTGATTATGAGGAAACTTTTTCTCCGGTTGCCAGACTTGAAGTTGTTAAACTGTTGCTTGCTTATGTTTCTTATAAAGATTTCAAGGTATATAAGGTGGATGTAAAATCTACCTTTTGGAATGGTGAACTTGAGGAAGAAGTCTACATTGAACATCCTGATGGATTTTCATTATCGGATGATGGAGACATGGTATGTAAATTGAAGAAAGCTCTTTATGGATTGAAACAATCTGCTAGAGCCTGGTATGCTAGACTACATAAATACTTGTTGAAATTGGGATTTACTAAAGGCGCCACTGACAGTAATCTGTACTTTAAGATAGAAAATGATAACATCCTGGTTGTTGAAGTCTTTGTTGATGATATTATCTTTGGTGGTGATGATCACTTGAGTATGAAGTTTGTTGGTGATATGCATAAAGAATTTGAGATGTCTATGATTGGTGAGATGAAATTTTTCTTAGGTTTGTAGATTGCATAGACTGGAAAAGGTATATTCATATCTCAAACTAGGTATGTGAAGGAATTTCTGAAAAGGTTTGGATTAGATGACTTCAAACCGGTTGGAACTCCTATGGTGACTAGTTGTAAACTGTCTAAGAATGATGAATCTCCTAAAGCTAATCAGAGTTTGTACGATATATGGTTGGTGGACTATTGTATTTTACTCAGACTAGGCCATACATTATGCATGCTATATGCATGGCTACTATATATCAAGCTGATCTGAAAGAGAGTCATGTCACTTTTGTTAAGAGGATATTAAGATATTTTAAGGGAACTGTGGATTATGGTATCCTAGGAATGATGATTTCATGCTATGTGCTTACACTGATGCTAATTGGGTTGGTGATGTAGATGATTGGAAGAGAACTACCGGTAGAGCATTCTTTTTGGGTAAGAAGTTGGTTTCATGGGCTAGCAAGAAACAAGATTCAATGTCCTTATTTACTGTTGAATCTGAGTACATTGCTACTGCTAGTAATTGCACTCAGGTAGTTTGGATGAAGCAAATGTTGAAAGATATCATAGTTATTTATGATGAGCCTTCTATTATATACTCTGATAATTTTAGTGCCATTAACATGTCAAAGAATTTGGTGCAACATTCAAAGACTAAACATGTGTCAATCAAATATCATTACTTGAGAGAGCAAGTTAGTGAAGATAAAGTGAAGCTGGAGTATGCATCTACAAAGGAACAAATAGTTGATAGTTTCACTAAGCCTTTGCTTGCATATACATTTGTCTATTTGAGAGATAAGTTAGGCGTATCCACCCCTCTTGATGAGAACTTGATGCATTGAGTTGCATCGATCTGGTGGATTTTAGAGCCTTGTCTTTCTATCAGGATTGGTGAGTTGGTGTGGCTCCTCTGTTGGAGTAGTCTGTTGATCTAGTTATGTGTTTGAGGGGAAGAGAGATTCATGTTTTTATTTTGGAGAGAGAGATTCATGTTTCTATTTGGTTTTATGTTTTGAGATATTTGGAATTGTTGTCAAAGGGGGAGAGATATTTTTCTAAGTCCCGATCTTAGGGGGAGTTTGCTGGTGATATCTTCTTTCTTTGCATTAACTTTTTTTCACATTCGTATGTTGCCATCAATGCCAAAGGGGGAGAATGTTGGATATTGTCATGCATTTCTTCTGCTAGGATATGTTGTTGTCATTGACGTCAACATATTCCTATGATTTTCTCCGATGATTGCAGATTGGGAAGATTTTTTGATCTAGTTTGTAGTGTTGGTTTGTTGATCACTGTTTTGCTAAGTTTGGTATTTCCTTAGGTATATTCTGGCGTGATCAGATCTAGTGTTGAGCTTTTGGGATATTGTTTGGGATGGTCTTGTGTAATTTCATTTCAGATGGTTTGTGATTTGGTGCTCTGTAGGTTATCTTTCTTCATGACAGTTATTGATTGGTTGTGTTCTTGACCTTTTAGACGTTGACCTATGAAGATTTGAAAAGTGGTATTGGTGCAACTGTTCTTGATGATTCTAACATGCTTGCTGGTGTTTCCTAGTCATGTCCTATTTGTTTTGGTGATCCGTATTGATCGTTGTGCAAGATTTTGGTGGTTTTCATCAACTGGTATTGATTTGCGTGTTATGTGATATTTCTGGTGGTGTAGCTTGTTGCAGTTGATCTTTGCATGATTTTTCAGTGGATTTGTGCATTTGGAAATTTGATTTAGGACCATTCTATGCTATGTAAACCATTATATTGGTTTGGTGGTCGATCTTTGTATCATGTGATGTAATTTTGTAATTGAGGGTTTAGCCGATCTTTTATCAAGGTTGATGAATTGTATATATAGGTGATATATTCATGTAATTTGGGTGTCGTTGTTGTGTCTGCATTATCAGAGAGAGGTGTATGTGTGAACAAGTGATTTATCCTTTGGTGTTGAGTTTGAGGAGAGATTGGTGTTGCAGAGAAGACATTTGTGCTTAACCAAAATTGTAATCAGGCATTTGGAGATGCTATTCTTTTAGTTCATTTCTTCCGGATTGTAGTCTGAATCTTATTGTAAGTTAGCAAGACTTCCCTAAGGTTTGTAGCCTTCCAAACCATTATATTTGAGCAATGGGCTCTAGGAAGTGTGCCTAAATTCATGTGCATTCCCCATTATAATATTTTCACATACTACTACAGAGTATCATCTTACTGTGACTAGGTTCTCACCGTGGTTTTTCCCTTAACTGAGTTTTCCACATCAAAATATTGGTGTCGTGTGTTGTGCTTTCAATTTGCCTATTTGCCTTATTGTTGCAGTTTATTATATCTATTTTTGGTGGTTAGGTTTTTTATTATAGTGAAGACTGATTCACCCCCCCTCTCAATCTTTCTCCTTGTCTACTGCTAACAATATAATGAAAAACTTACCAATGGACAATAATCATGCCCCCCTTCAACATGACCATGCTGCCTACAATGTTTCTCAGCTATTGTGATTAAAAGTCTTCTCGTCTTTAAGCCCTTTCAATTATTGCAAGGACAACAACATTTCCCATCACCCATTCTTTTCAATCTATCCCACAATCTAGCAAGTGTTTCTTCATTTTGTTCTACACTAATATTATCTGACATGATTTTTCTTTACCAAGCTTGAATATTTAGATAAATTATCAAAACAAGGCTCCAATCAGCAAACCCACCCACAAGGCCTTCTTGGCACAATGTCTCATCAGGATTTAACACATAACAAGGCCAACTTCATGGATACAAGGCTTGAACTAAGGAACAAAATGTTCTTCAAAGAAACAATACTATTGATCAATAGGATAGTAAGGAACAATGAAACCATGCTTCAAACATGCTTCTTTACACATCCACTTAGGATATCAATGCACCTTCACAAGGACTATATATAAATTTTGTATTCAGACTTTTGTCACAAGAATCAAACTATAGGAACATAGACATTAAGCCTTGTAATGCAACCTTTTCCAATATGGTTTTGTTTTGTAACAACACCCCATCAAGTTTGTGAACTTACTGTGAAGGGTCAGACTCACAAAATTTTGTATGCTCATTATAGTTGTTCACCTTCCACATATATTACAAGGGGAGTCAAGGTACTTTCATGGATGTCTACATGCACTTGAGGAAACATTCAAAAGGTCCTTAAGGCCTATAAACAATGGAAGACTCCAAAAATTGGAAGAAGTCGCTCTTTTAAAGTTTATTGTGAGGACATACCTAAATAGACATCATTTGTTCATCATTATGAAATGACTCCATACACTAAGTAATAGTACATTTGTGATAACAATTATGGTTCTTTAAAATGAATACAAAGTGAGAGTCAACTGCACTTAACAAAAGAAAACTTCCAAACTGTAATTGTCATTGTTTTTGGGACAGTTTGACAGTGCCTGTCAAATCAGAGACTAAAACAACATAAAAATTCCTTGTCAAGTGATTATAAAGGAATGTTTGGATTAGTCACAATATTATGTTAGCCTCAAGTGCCAATTGGAATCATTAAATAGGTCTATAATTAAACATATTAGAATAGTCAGCTAGAGAATCAAACTATATACCCATCGACTGACCACAAATTAAGAAAGCGCGTGCTAACAAAAAAAACCCGTTGGAAACAGGTTGACTTTAAGCGTTCGTTAGAATAACGTTGGAATAGAGATGAAAATTCTCGTTCGTTAAAATTTTGATGAACGTTGGGGACCAATTTAAAGAAAAAATGAAAATCTCACATTAAATTGGAAGGTACCTGACAAAACAATAAATTAATTCACTTTCGTCGAAATATTTCGTCGGATTTTGACCTCAAATGAGTTAGTGTCTAATGTTTATATTTTAAATAAAATTGAATTCAAATTAGTTAGCTGATGGATGAATCTGTAAATTTTTTAGGGGTTTAGGCTTTTGATTAAGTGGGAAATTATGGCCAGGTGGGGGGATGTGGCTTTGCATGATCCATTCCCCCCTCTTCGGGTGACAATAGGGGATCATGTACCACAATGGGCATTGCGTAATGCCAAGTGGGTGGATGTGTTGGTTGAGACAGGATCTGGTTTTCCCTCATTATATTTTCAAGGGTATGGTTTTGTTCCGTTTCAATGAAGGCCATTTAAACAAGATTCTATTAATGGTCACAAGTCAAACACAAATGTTAGATGGGCTAGAAGGAATAGGGAAAACCCTAATTTTATTCATTTAGGAATGCATGTTGGGCTGAGAGGTAAGAAAGTAGGAGGTGCTGCGCGGTTTGGATCTGGTGCTTCACAAGTTGAGAAGTCACTTGAGCCTCTGGTTAAGAAGATGGATGAAACGAGGCCAAAGAGATTGATTTCCACTAAAAATGGGGATGTGCTAGGGAAGGACTTAGGGACAGAGAAAGTTTGGCTTCATGTCCCTCTTGTTGAGTTTGGTAATGATTCACATAAATGGCTAGGTATGGATCTAAACTCTTTTGTGATCATAATTTAGGTATGAGGAAAGTTTTTTCATCTCTCTAAACTTTATAAGAAGATTTTGTATCATTGGTATGGTATTCTATACTTTCAAGTGTTGTATTTGGATACTTTCATTATCATTTTTTATTTGGAGGAGGAAAAATCTAAAGCATTTAAACATGATTGGATATGGGTTGGGAAATACTACATCTTAGCATCGCCATGGAAACCTCTATTTCAGGTTTCTCATTATTCATCAAAATTATTTCTAGCTTGGTTCGTTCTCTCAAATATTTTGTATGAATTCCATGATTTGATTTTACTTGAAAAGGTGGGGAATTGTTTTAGTAGATTCTTGCGTAGTGATTTTTCTTTCGTGGAGGACTCCTTTTTGGTTAAGATTTTTGTGTTGATCTCAAGCTCCTCTCTCATCCCATGTTTTTGTAATATTAAGTCCTCTTTTGGCATTTGGAGGCAATATATTGTTAAAGATCCAGCGGGTTGTCCTAAAGCCCTTATCTCTATGGATTTAGAATTGTTTTGTCAGCTTAAAAGATCACAGCCTAAAAATCCTATTTTTTTGGAAACTTGAAATCTTCCCTTCTAGATCCTAAATCTGGGGAGGCTTTGCCTTTGCTTGCTTCCAATTCTAGAGGGGGGATTAATTAGCCTAAGCAGTTTGTGCTCTCTCAGTTCCAATTTAATAAGGAGATAACTCTTGTTAATAATGGGATTGTTGCTAGCCCTAATAATGTTGGAGATCCCAACCCTTCTCTTATACATGATTATCCTTATGTTAATCATACTGGTTCGGGGCACCATCTTTTAATGTTGGAATTTTAGAGTCTATTGTAGCGCCTATTTTGGGTGCTTCCGTTGTGGCTTGCTCTGCATCTTTGGGGTTAAATTCTATTAATTTTTAATTCTTTTTCTCTTAATTGATGGATCCCAGAGTGTTTTTTAGTAAAATTTTGGATAATGAACCCTCTAAGGTTATTGTTGATATTTTGAATCCTGGTTCTACAATAGATTATTTTGTTTTTAATAATGTTCCTTTAAAGGATTTTTATGTTATTAATATCAACCTTCATCAAGGGATTTGTTGCATAATGAAATAGTTTTGGAGTCCCTTTCTAAGGACTTCAAGCACAATGATGCAATTTTTACTTGTCATAGTAATGCTAATAATGATGTTATTGTTCCAGATGCAAGCTTGAATTCTCAAGCTCAAAAGATTGTTGAGGGTTCTAATATGGCCTTAGATGAGGATGCAACTGATAGAGTTGTTACAACTATTACTTCTGATCTGGTTCAGTTAGGAAATCATATCCCTATATTCCAGTTTCTCTTAACTCATTTGGTGCTCTATCTCTAGATAAGGTTGATCATTTTGATAAGGAGGCTGCTCCAAAGGTCCAAGTTTCTGGGGAGAAGGTTGGGGCTCTTCCCATTGTTTAGTCCCCTCTTGTTTCTCCTTTATTGTCCTCTCCTTCAAAAAGAGGGAGGAATCATAAGATTTATTATACCTAGTTTGAGATTGATGATGGTATTCAATCAACTTTGATTGCTTCTGGTTCCTCCAAGAAGAAGAGGAAAAAATTCAGCCTTCCTATAACTAGGTCTCTGGCTCCTAAGCATAACTTGCAGAGTGAGTTTGTTGCATACACTAAAACCCAAATAAAAACTCAGAAGAAGAGTGAATAATCTTCCTCCCCTCAACGACAATGACGGTCTTTTTTTAGAGTTTTAGAGGCTTAAATGCCCCTAACAAGCAATGTTTGATTAAGCGTCGATTGGATTTGGCTTTATTTGATATTGCTATGTTACAAGAAAATAAATTGTGTTCTTTAGTAGCTAATGAGTTTTTTCTGGTTGGAGGTCTTGGAAGTTTTGTTTTGTCCCATCTATGGGTTCTTATAGGGGGCTAGCTTTTCTTTGGAATGATTGGGTTTTGGAGTTTTCCTTGGTGGCATCTTCACCTTCTTGGATGCTTGGATTAGTTAGGAGTAGGTTTTCTAAGGTCAAGTTTTGGATGTTTAATGTTGATGGTCCCATGGGAACCTTGTAGAAGAAAAGGTTATGGTATCAATTGTCATTGGTTTTTTCTCTTTTGAGTGATGAATTGGTAGTGTTTGGAGGTGATTTAAATGTTGTGTTATCTGAGTCTAAAAAACTTGGAGGTATCATACCTAATAAAAGAGTCATGGATGATTTTGGAGCTTTTATACAATCGAACCATCTCATAGATTGTTTGCCTCAAAATGGTCCATTTACTTGGACTAATAAGCGAATAGATTTTTGTCAAATTTCAAAAAGATTGGATAGGTTCTTGGTTTCTTGCAATTGGCTATTTGTGGTTCATGATTTTTATTCTATTGTTTTTGCTTATCCAAGATCTGATCACTTTCCCATCTTGTTTGTTGTTCTTGAGGATAGAGTGCCTCATAAGGTTCCTTTTGGGTTTGAGCCAATGTGGCTTAGGGATAAATCTTTCTTACCTATGCTGAAAGAGTGGTGGTCTTCAACTCCTTTTGTTGAGGGCTCTAGAATGTGTCAACTTGTTAAAAAACTCTCTTATCTTAAGGGAAAGATTAAAGAATAGAATGTCACTCATTTAAAGAACATTTTTCTCTAAAAAATTTAGAATTTAGAAGGCCTTGGAGGACCTCAATGAAATCATCATTTCTTTGGGGATGGATTCTAATTCCTTTGAACTTCAAAAGTATTTATCCACATATTTAGATGAGATTCTCCTTCGAGAGGACTGTTACTAGAGACATAAATTTAGAGAGACTTAGTTATCCAAAGGAGATCGTAATACAAAGTTTTTCAATGCCTCTACTAAACTTCATAGAAAGAGAAATGGAATTTGTAGCATTATAGATAATAATGGGTCTTTAATTGAGGATGAGGAGGTTCTAGTTCAGAAGGCTATTATATTTTTTAGAATTTTTCTTATTGTTGAGCCTACTTCTTCTAATGATTCAATTCTGGATGCTATCCCTTCTATTGTGTCTAGGGATGATAATATGATGTTGATGTCTTGTTTCTCTCTAGAGGAGCTTAGAGAGGTTGTCTTTTCTATGGATTCAAAGAAAGATCCTAGTCTGGACGGATTTACTGCCTTATTTTTTTTATAAATGTGATTTTATTGGTAATGATGTACTTTTAGCACTTGAAGAATCTAGGTGAAATAGATCTATTCTTAAAGAGATTAATACTACATTAGTTGCAATTATTCCCAAGGTAGATAACCCCGAGTCTTTTGCTGAGTTTTGCCCAATAGCACTATGTAACACTCTTTATAAGATATTCGCTAAGGCAATTTCTTGTAGACTTTCTAGGATTATTCCTAAAATCATTTTGGATGAGCAAGGCGGTTTTGTTTCGGGTAAAGAAACTCCTGAAGGGGCTATTGTCACTCATGAAGTTTTGCATTCTATCTCCTTGCATAAAATTCTTGCGATGATCCTTCAACTTGATATGACGAAATCCTATGATAGAGTTAATTGGGACTTCTTGTTAGCGGTCTTGAGAAAGTTTGGATTTTCTAATCCATGGGTTAAATGGATATCGGCCTGTATCTCCTTTGCTAGATTTTTAGTTTTGATCAATGGGTCCTCTTGTGGTTTTTTCCCTTCCTCTAGGGGGATTCGCCATAGAGATCCTTTGTCTCCTTTTTTGTTCATAATTATGGCTAAAAGGTCCAAGTAGAGATATTAATGTTGTGAGACTACTTGGTTCTTGGAAAGGCATTACTATTTAGAATAGTGGGACTCCCCAAACTCATTGCTTATTTGTTGATAACACTTTGCTTTTTGGATGTCCCACCTTTTTTTAATCTAAAGTTATCAAGCAAGTGATCATGGATTACACTTATGTATCTGGCCAATTGGTTAATAAGGAGAAATCTAATTTTTTTTTCTTGAATGCTTCCTCTTTAGTTTAGCACATGCTATCCCAATTTTGGGGCTTTCAGGTTGTCTCTTTTCCTTGCAAATATTTGGGTCTTCCTTTCTATGCAGGCTTTGAGAAACATAATTTTTGGAAAAGGTCATTGCTTCTATTTCTGCCAGGATTATTTATTGGAAACATAAATGGTTATCTTTCTCTGATAATATTTTGATTATTATGTTTGTCTTGAATGCTATTCCTATTTATCTTAAGTTAGTTCTTAAGGCTCCTAACAATTCTATTATTAAGTTGCAATCGGTTTTAAGAAGTTTTCTTTGGAATGATAATGTTGGAGGGAAATCTCAAATTCCTCTTGTTGCTTGGGATTGGGTTTGACTTCCACAGAACTTGTGGGGTACAGGTATTAGAGGCTTGGAATCTTAGAATGGGGCTCTTGGAGCCAAATTAGTGTGGAAGTTATATCCATCTCCTGATTTAAAATGGGCTAGAATCATGTATTCAAAGTATCTACATGGTCTTGATAGGGAAAGCATTTTCACTGCTTCGTCCCTCCCTCAAGTGTCTTCCATTTAGAATTTTATCTCTTCTTGTCGATCTATTATCTTGCCTCATTTGTCTTGGCTTATACATAACAACCATAAGGCCAAATTTTGGGATGAAGTTTGGAATAGTTACCCTTCTATGATCACTATTAGGGATTGGTCTGTGCTTGTGCCTATCTTAATATCACAATGGGGTGTTCATGTGTCAGATTATTTTTATGTTGATCGTTCGGGGGTGATGTTAGTTGCTTATTGGAAGTTGATTGATTCCTTTCCTATTCCTCGAGATTTCAAGGAGGATTATTATGTTATATTGAAGAGTAGGTAGATTGTGTTTATTGATAAAGATGATGAGATTATTTGGATGAAGGCCAAATCTGGTTCTTATACTGTTAACGAGGGATATTCTTCCTTGTCTATGGCTAATCTTCCTTTTGACTACTCTAGCAAATTATTTTGGGGAACTGCATGTTTGCCCAAGGCTGGTTCTTTTTCTTGGTTGGAAATTCAAGATAGGGTTTTGTAGACACCTAAAATTGTCCAGTCTAATTAAATAAATATTTTTATTTATTTAATTATTTTAGCCTAATTCATCTATTAATTGAATAAATCTTTATTTATTTAATTAATTCATTTATCCTCTTCTAGCCTTATTTCTCATTTAAATAAATACATTTATTTATTTAAATTATCCTTTTCCTAAAATTAAATAAATATTTTATTTATTTAATTATCCCACTTCCTCTATTAATTAAATAAATCTTTATTTATTTAATTAATTCATTAACCTTTTCTACCCATGACACATGTCATTCATCTCTTAATTCCTACACTACCTACCCTTTCATTATTTTATTATTTTCTTTACCTACCCTCTAATCATAGCCGACCTCTTTTTACACCTCTCAATCTTATCCCTCCATTTCATATAGTGTCTTCTATATAAGAGGATACTCCCTTCATTATCAACCCTAATCAATCTATGCATCCTAATCAATCAATCTACACACATCCTATGCATTCAGCCCCAATGATTATTTGACTACACTACGCTTTCAAACTTGCATATGCAATCAAGCCTACTTGCAACCACATTTCCGTTCTTTGTAGAGCTCATGTACACATAAAATCTGAGAGGAAATATATCAAGCAAGATCAATGGAGATAGGAAGAATGGAGATCCAAACCCTATTGGACATGTGATGGTATAATCTTTGTGATTTCATTTGATTTGCATTGTCTTAGGTAATCTTCATATGTTATGGTGGATCTTTGTTGTTGTTAGGCTAGGGTTTTGTGGTTGAATTCATTTATTCTTTCAATATTGTTGTTTCCATTTTCACCATATACATTTTGGCACGCCCGGTGGAACATGGATTTTTGTTAGATCTATGTTTTTGGTAGATTTTTCTAACCCTATATTGCTGTTTTGTAAAACAATTTGGAGAATAACCTTGTGCAGCTAGGGTTTTGGACACAAAATCAAGATCTTGGAGAGATTTGATCATATCTCACAAACAGCTTGAACATTTTGCACCAAATTTTTTTTGCAGGTTGAAGATAGTATCAAGAGCTCTCAAAGAAAAATTCAGATCTATTGGAGCATATTTTAATTTTCTATGAATTTTTTATGAATTTTCATAAAAAATTAATTTTGAGAGCAAATGAGAGAATTTTTTGGATTTTCTTACATTTTTGGAAATCTCTCATAATTATATAGAGGATATGTTCTTTGTGATTTTAATTTTGATGCAAAATATTTCCTCAAAAATTGTATCTTTAAAAATAAGGGTTTTTCCTTATTTTGATCAGATCTCACAAATGGCTTCAAATTTTAGCATAAAAGTTTTTTCACAGATCAGGAAAAGTATCAAAAGGATTCAGTAAAAATTTTAGATTTTTTGGATTAAATTTTCATTTTATATGAATTTTTTATGAGTTTTCATAAAAAATTAATTTTGAGAGAAAATTAGTGAATTTTTTGGATTTTCTTACATTTTTGGAAATCTATCAGAATTATACACAGGATTTGTTCCTTGTGATTTTAAATTTGATGCAGAATCATTTCTCAAAAATTAGATCTTTGAAAATTAGGGTTTTGCATTATGTTACTCATATCTCACAAACTGCTTGGATTTGTTGTAGAATTTTTTTTACACAGGTTGGGAAGACCATCAAGACTCTCCAGTAAAAATTTCAGATTTGTTGGATCGATTTTGCATTTTATATGATTTTTCATAAAAAATTAATTTTTGGAGCAAATTAGCAATTTTTTTTGGATTTTCTTACATTTCTGAAAATATCTTCAAATTTTACAGGTGGTCTTTTTTTTATGATGAATCAGATATTTGAATTGATCAACAAAACACATTGTTGAAGGCCCCTATTTCACAAAGTCTTTTAGATCTAAAATTTACCTAACTTGTGTGCTTGCAGGAAGGGTTGATCATTTGAAACAATCCAAACTACTAATAAATCTTTATTGCAGGACCTTGGCAAGGGTTTTTGATCCTTATTGTGTGTCTTGTTTTCATAGACTAGCAAACACTTCAATTGGTGCACTAAAATTGAACCATTGTCTTTTGTGTCTTGAGCAATAGGCTCTTTTTGTTTAATCTTTAGAGGGCCTGTCTCCCCGTGTGGTCATTAGGACTACTAGTGAGGAGAGAATGACCCAAGTGGTAGCAAAAGAAAAACCATCTTCTTCCAAACCACTATAAATAACTGTATTCATGGTGAAAACTATGTATAACGTGTGCTGATTAGTTCATACTGACACTATGTCTCCCCATAAACCCATTTGATCAAATTTATTTGATCATTTGTAGGGCGTAACCCTACCAGCTGGGAGCCTTATGTATTTATAGAGCTGAAAGTGCCGCATGTATGGCCACACAAGCGGATGCCCTTACTAGCACATTTTTGTTTTAGAAGCCAAAATCCTTCTAGTTGTTGGGGCAGGAGGTCGGACCTTTGGTAGCGGCCCACACACATACGGTTCTTAGTAGAGATACAAAGTTTGCCACGGGGAGTTTTCGTGGGGACTGATGCTTGGTTGCTCCAAGAAGTGAGTGCCAAGGGTGGAGCCAGTGGGGTCAAGCATCTAAGTATCCACTCTGAATAGCGTAGCCTCAGGGGAAACTCCATGTGGGATCTACAACTATTGTCCTGGCCAACCATAAGAATTGTGCTTGACTTATTTTGAACAATCAAACATTCAAGGACAAACATAAAAACATTGTGTCTTTTGTGTCTTCAAGTGTATGCAAAACAATTTTACATCAAACAACACACTTTTCTTTGAGTCATTTTTGAGTCTAAACACTTGCAAACATTGAGTCCTCATCAACATTGTGTCCTCTTGTCACGAAAAATAGTCAAAAATTCAGATTTGGTCACAACAAACAACTTCACAAATTGGAAAAATTTACAGTCCAACAAACAAAAGCAATCAGTTTCAAAATTCTTGAGCTTCCTAAGCTATCTCTTCATGTTTTCATCTAGCATTCAACCTATCTTTGGGTCTCACAAAGTCCATCATTGCTTTACACCTTATTTTACATTCACATTTGTCTAAACTTGAGTCAAAAGGTCACTTGCTTGTCCTCATCATACTTTGTCAACACACTACATACAACAACATTTTTCTAAGTGGTCCCTCATCAAGGTCTATCACCTTTGGGTCTCATTTGGTCTTACTTAGAGTCAAGGTCAACTTACCTCATCAAGAGAAACTATCATCTCTTTGGAAGCCACACCTACTCTACTACATACATACTTGGTCTTACACTTTGGACATTGCAAGTACACCTCAGATTCATTTACATTTCATCCAACTCTTGGTCTTCCATACTCTTTCCATTTTCATCTAGTCTCACATCTTGGTCAAGACCTAGTTCATGGTTGAAACCCATTCCCAAAAATCTAGGAGAGAAACTAAAGAGGTTGAAGAGTCCGCAAACATCAGCTCCTATGAGTATGACAATGATATCTTTTTCAATTCCGATCATACTACATTACCTGACATGGATGCGTATAGAAACATTCCAAATGTTGAGCACATGGACACTACAAACAACAATGATACACACAATGACAATATGGACAACTTTTCCATACATTCAGCAGAAGTGGAAGACACCATTATGAATCCTCATTTCAATCAATTGGTTGAGGAAATAATGAGGAGAGATAGACAATATTTTCTACAAGTGATGGCACAAAGTGGAACCAAGATCCCTCATGATTTTGACATGTCTCAAATAATGGAAAATCGATCTTTGCAACAACCTCACTCCAACATGGATCAAAGGAGGCCTAATAGTGGAGGCAATAGAGGACCACATATGGTGCCTGAATCACCATCATCTTTGTTTCAAAAACCAGAGGTCCCTTATGGTCAAGCATATGATACTCACCTTCATAGACCATTATGGAAGTCTTATGTAGAGAAATATGCTCAACCACATACCAATGCTAAGGATCAACAACCAAAGCAATTGGATATTCAAAGGCATGCTCAAAATTTGGACACAAGGAAACCCCACATCAAATTTGGGGGCAACACACTAGAACAAACTCATGACATTCCTATAGAGTATGGTATACATGGACAAAGCAGATATTCCATTCCTCACCATGACTCTATACCAAGTGGTCCATATACACAGCATCATTATAGACCTCCTCCATATGAACATGTGTATGATCAATATCATCCATATATGCAACATGCTCCTCCTCCACCTGGCGCCTCAAGCATGGGGTATGGTCCAAGAAGTCGGTCTCTACCTAAGAACTTTGGAACAACAAATTAGGGACTTACAAAAGAAAATGGAGGACATAAATACACCGAAGCCAACATACATAATGAGAGACATATGTCCTTATCCATTTGACAAGAGCATTCCAATGCCTCCTTTTCCTACACACTTTGTGACACCTAAGTTTGATAAGTATAGAGGCAAAGGAGATCCTAAGGCACACATAAGACAATTTTTCATAGCTTGCATTGAGGTAGCAGTAGGACATATTTGATGAGATTATTCCCACAAAGCTTAGGTGATCAAGCTATGGAATGGTTCTCCCAACTTCCACCTGGAATAAAGTCATGGGGTGACTTAGCAGAGGCATTTATCCAACATTTCTCCTACAACATAGAGACAGACATATCAGTCACCACTTTGTGCAACACCAAACAAAAGGATGGAGAATCTTTTTCTTCATTTTTACAAAGATGGAGAAATCTAGCCAGCAGATGCTCTTGTGAAATTCCACAAAAACAAATGCTAGAAATGTTCACTCAGAATGTTAACAAAGACATTGGTTATGACCTAAGAAAAGCTTGTTTGTCCACCTTCAAGGACGTCATTGAAAAAGGCTTAGCAATAGAGAAGGTCCTAATTGAACAAGGAGTCATTAAGATATTCAAGGAAAATAAAGATGACTTTAAAGGAAAAGATAAACAAAGATTTTGGAATAAAAACAAGAACACAGTCAATGATGGTGTTGTTGATGCCAATACAGTGTGACCCAAAATCATTTTTTTGGGATCAAGCTCTACAAAAAATCAAGTGAATACTCAAACAACTTCTAGATCATGAAGGAAGTACACCCCATTGGGAGAACCACTTGAGTCAGTTTTCAAGAAGCTAGAGGCAAACAAAGTAATCACAGTTCTAGATTTTCCTCCATATGAACCAAAGGTCAAACCAAATTTGTGGAATGATGATGAGTATTGCGAATTTCACAAGAGAAAGGGTCATAAAACAAGAAATTGTCATCAACTAAAGAACATCATACAAGATCTCATTGATAGAGGTGACATTGAGATTGAATGACACTCATCCAATCAAGAACATGAGATGTTTAAGGAACCATTCCCAAAACATGACAAGGGAAAGTCTAAAGCCACATATGACCAAACCAACTATACTAGAGCATCCTATAACTATGATTCAACTATCAATCACATTTCAATGGATAATTATGTCTCTACTATTATCATCAAGGACAAAACCCCTGAGAATTCTACCCAGAGACCCAAGATCGTTCTGAAAGGAATTGGATCTTCTTCCGAACCTACCTCTGAATGTCATGTTACAACCCATCGAGGTAAATTCACTTTGCAAGGTGCTCCAGCTAAAAACACCACTTCCTCATCAACCAAGTCTGAGTATGACCTTGTAGAATAGTTAGGGAAGACACCTGTGCTCATCTCCATCCTTGAGCTTTTATGAATATCCCCCGCACATAAAGCCATTCTTGATAAAATCTTGAGAGAAACTGCTATTCCTACTGATCTGAATGTGGACCCATTTCAAGCCATGGTGGGATACCTTTGCATTCCACACTCCCTTATATTCACAGAAGCCGATGATGCCTTCGTAAGTCAGCCACATAATGCACCTTTACACATTGAAGCCTTCATACACAAACATTGAATAAAATGAGTCCTGATAGATGGAGGAGTAGGTCTGAACATTTATACATTGAGCACTATTAAACAATTGGGATATTCTGATAAAGCTGTGAATTCTACAAACAAAATTACCATCAAGGCATATGATGATGAAGAGCATTCATCCAAAGGCACAGTCACCTTACCTCTCAGAGTTTGGCTAGTTACTAAGGATGTGGTTTGTCAAGTCCTAGACCTTGATCTCACATACAACATACTCTTGGGATGCCCATGGATTCATGAAATGAGCACAGTCCCATCTACATATCATCGATGCATCAAGTTTCCACACAATGGAGTTGAAGTGACCATCAAAGCTGACCCAAATCCATTCATATATTGCAACAATCTACAACCTGGATCAGAAATAACAATTCCAGCCAATCGAGAGGCTATTCCATTTTCAGTATATGTTGATCTAGAATCCTTGAAAGATTCTACATCAAAACAAGCAGAGATAAAAGAAAAGTTCAAAGTTAAAGACATGGGATGTGGTGAGTATATATTTTATGTTGATCAACTCCCACTATCTCCTAAGGAATTCAGTCAACAAGAACAATCTATAAACAATTTGCAAGGAATTGGGTATGAAGAACCTAGTGTTGTGGCTACTAAGTCTGAATGTAAATCTCCTCTAGTGGTACAAGCAACTCTTGATATCAATAGTCCTCGGAGTGGTTCCAACGAAAAATTTATTGAGCGTATCACCAGCCCTCTTGAGAACTCACATAGCTTTACCATATCATCCACTCATTCCATTTCCACTCCACTTCCAGACTTGGATCAACAAGAATTACAAAAGCCCTTACTCATTGGGGATCAAAAACCAAGCTTTGAAAATAAAAATCTAAAAGTCAAAAATAAAGAGAAGGCCTTTAGTCCAAATCAAAATCAAAAGCTATTGGACTCTGCAAAAATCAAAGTCAAGGATAAAACTCCTATGAAGCAAAAAGAACAAGAGTTGATCTCCCCTAATATCAAAATAACTGGGGGCAAAAGTTCTACAATTTCAAGTCAAAAAGCATACTTGTTGATCCTAAGTTTCTATCATGTCATCCTACTTTCACTTCTTTTCACAATCATAAGCCTTCATCACTCATCCACTATTTCTGCACATCTTTTCCCTTCTGGTGATGCATCATGGACCTTTAATGGAGCTTCCTTGAAGGAATTTGTTATCAGGGATGCCCAAACTTCTTTAGGTGACATGCATATGGGCCTACATAGTTCACACACTAGTAATTCTATCTCAGTTCCTTTATCAAGGAAGACAAACACTCAAGCTACACATCATTCAGTCAAGGAACAATGCAGCTACAATCACAAGGTAAAGCCTCATACATTTGAGGTAGGTGACTTGGTTCTCAAAGAAAATCCTAAAAATCAACAAGATAGAGAGAAGAAGGGCAAGTTTGAACCAAACTGGCTTGGTCCTTACATCATCACAACAACATATGGATCTAGTGCATATCAGCTCTCAACCACAGAGGGTGAACCTTTAGAGGATCCTATCAATAACATGCACCTTCACAGGTTTTACACATAGCTCTTCAGAGTATCCTAATTCAAAAATACAAAAAAAATCATAAAACAAACCAAAAAAATCGTTACTTGGTGAAAACCTGGCAAACAGGCACCTCGTGACACAAAAAAAATTGAAAAATCAAAAAAGTAAAGAAAAACATTTTCGTCCAATGGTGAAAACCACTTCGGTGGCACCCTGGGCAAGTACCATGGTGAAAACTGGGTAACCAGCACCATGCGTAGAGACACTGCTCCTTCCTCCTTCAGGATTCACTTTCATCATTTCACTTTGCACACACTCACAACCTATCCATTCATAATAAACTTGCACATTCCCATCATGGCTTGTTATTGATCTACCTAAGATTGGTTCACCATTCATAATAAACATTCCTTTTCATCCCTTTTCCATCCATAATAAATCAGCTCCTATCTATGGCTAAGGCAATTCCTACATCTAGTGATAGGTGTGGAACTGAGAGCATCGCCTGTTCTAAGGAGTACAGTTTCTTCCAGTTTTCTTTAGTCTATCCGCGCACAATCCATAATAAAGCAACATCTACATTGCCAATCCGCAATAAAGTTCCGTCTTCTCTGCAATAAAGTATCAGTTTCATGGATTCAGTCAGTTTCAGATGAGACACAACAACAACAATGGGCTTCAACAAATCAAATCTTTCAATAGACTCAGACAACATTATGGCTCAGTGCTATCTATCCTTTTGTGAAAGTAAACATTGTGACCACAATCAAATAAAACTTATACAAGTGACAAGAGACACTAAACTTGAGGACTATAGTGAATGTTGGTGTCGAGTCTTGCTTTTCTTTTTTGATTTTATCTTTTGGTGACATGTCTTTTAGCTTTTCTAGGATGTCTTTGACTAGAGATTCTATCTCTAGGATGTCTTTGACTAGAAAGGCGAGGATGGGGTATTGTCACCTATTTTTCTTTGCTGTCTGTGGATTGTCTCTTAGTAATGCTATGACTTGTCCAAGGATATGAGGACACTGAGAGTCTAGTATGAACTGGGGCATTCCTTGTTTGTGACTATCTTATCTCCATGCAAATGGGTACAATGACTTTCTGGGTCGAACATATGCCTTGATTGTCATAACCTACTTGCCATAATAAAACTCAATGATGATAACACACAAGAAGCTCTTTTCACTTTCATATCTTCTATCTTCCATCCCCATTTATTGATTGACCTCCATCGTCCTTCTTGAGTCCGTGTAGCTTACTATCACATGACTGAGTATAATGACACACCAAAAACATTTGCATTTCATATAGTTGCACCTGCATTACCACATATCTCATTTCATACATACATATAGATATCACAATTGCAACACATCCTACACACGACACATGTTAGCACATTTTACATTTTTCAGCATATTCATCTGCATTTCATACATTCACATTTGCATTTGCATAACATATGAAACATAAAAGAACAAAAATATTGCATTTCCTCACGTACATATTTGCATCCATATCATGTATTAACACATAGAAAAATACATCACATAGGTACACATGCATATAGCTGCCGCAAAGATGTATCATCTCATATATATAATCATAAGTGTCATGATACAATGATGTCAAAATACATATGGCCACAACCAATCCTCATGTCGCCCTATCCAGACAGAGGAACCTACTGATCACTCCTACTAGCACCGCCACTAGTGGCAATCCTATTTGTGACATCATGTCCCATGCCACATGTCCAACCCTCATCTCCAGTCCTGGATCTTGAAACACTCATCTCAGTGCATCTCTGTCTCCGTCTTGATCGTAAGGAACTAACTCACCGTCGATTGGTATCCTCAAAATAATGTACACATCCTCTAAGGTGATTGTCATCTCACCCATCGGCAAATGAAAACTACAAGTCTCTGAGTACCATCTCTCAGTTAATGAAGTTAGCAATCCCATGTTCACCCAAATTCAAACACATACATAATGTATCACAAGCCCATGGCCTCAACTGTCGCTCTATCCTTGAATGTCATCACTGCTCGCAAACTCTGAGTTGAAGGGAACCTCTCCCGTGACTCCAGCATAGGTAGATCCTCTTGCAGTCAAGCAAGTCAATCATGTCAGTCATAGTGGCATTCCCTGTTCATCACAAAATGCTGCTCTTTATCCTAGTGCTTATATTTATCATATGGCGCTATTTATCCTAGTGACACTCACTGTTCATCACAAAGTGTTGCTATTTATCCTAGTGACACTCACTGTTCATCACAAAGTGCTGCTCACATTTGTACTCACTGTTCATCACAAAGTGCTGCTCATATTAGTACTCCCTGTTCATCACAAAGTACTATGTCTTGGTACTCACTGTTCATCACAAAGTGCCTCGATCTATTCTAGTCTTCCCTAGAGGACCTGCTTGAGTGTATCCTCTCAGCAGCTTATCCAATCGACAGCGTATGTTCATCACAGAACTTTCGATTTAGGCTTGAAGACATATTACCCTACCTAAGTTGCATTAATGACAACAATTAATGCGACAAAGTACAAGAAGGTTTTGTGGTACCTACTGGCTCTCCTGCATCTGCTAGCCTTTGAAATCGACGAACGTGATTGAATTTATGCACCAATGCCATCGTTGTTGACTGCTACTGCTCTATCTCGCTCTGCACTCTGATCTCTTGGATGTGTGGATGACAATGAGGATGTTTTCCCCTCGTGGTCTATTTTATAGACTGCCCTAGCCCTAGCCTAGTCTCCCAAGTCAGTCTTCTTTATCTCGTGACTCTGTCACTCTATCCTATCCAGTCAGTCCTTTCTAGCCTTTCTTTCTTATTGAGAGATTGTATGCGATCTTTCCAGACATTTTCATCTAATCTCTCGAGGGGGCATATCATTCCCATCTTGTGGCAACATTGTATCAGTTCATCTTATCTTCTTTGAAACAACATGACAAGCTGCATTGTCTCAAAGAGGGGCAAAATGTAGACACCTAAAATTGTCCAGTCTAATTAAATAAATATTTTTATTTATTTAATTATTTTAGCCTAATTCATCTATTAATTGAATAAATCTTTATTTATTTAATTAATTCATTTATTCTAGCCTTATTTCTCATTTAAATAAATACATTTATTTATTTAAATTATCCTTTTCCTAAAATTAAATAAATATTTTATTTATTTAATTATCCCACTTCCTCTATTAATTAAATAAATCTTTACTTATTTAATTAATTCATTAACCTTTTCTACCCATGACACATGTCATTCATCTCTTAATTCCTACACTACCTACCCTTTCATTATTTTATTATTTTCTTTACCTACCCTCTAATCATAGCCGACCTCTTTTTACACCTCTCAATCTTATCCCTCCATTTCATATAGTGTCTTCTATGTAAGAGGATACTCCCTTCATTATCAACCCTAATCAATCTATGCATCCTAATCAATCAATATACACACATCCTATGCATTCAGCCCCGATGATTATTCGACTACACTACGCTTTCGAACTTGCATATGCAATCAAGCCTACTTGCAACCACATTTCCATTCTTTGTTGAGCTCTTGTGTACACATAAAATCTGAGAGCAAATATATCAAGAAAGATTAGTGGAGATCCAAACCCTATTGGACATGTGATGGTATAATCTTTGTGATTTCATTTGATTTGCATTGTCTTAGGTAATCTTCATATGTTATGGTGGATCTTTGTTGTTGTTAGGCTAGGGTTTTGTGGTTGAATTCATTTAGTCTTTCAATATTGTTGTTTCCATTTTCACCATATACAGGTTCTAATTGGTCTTAGATTAGATCACCTTGGTATTACTACTGTATTTCATTGTGTTCTTTGTGGGCACTTTATTGAGTCTGCAAATCATCTTTTTTTTGCATTGCCCTTTCTCCTCTCAGTGTTGGTATTGGTTTTTTGGAAAGATAGGATGGTATTTTGCATTATGCACCTCCTTGGTTGGCAATGGTAAGGATAAGCTATCTAATAGAAAGAATGCTAAGTGGTTTCTTCCTCCTATGGGTAAATTTAAGTTAAGTTATGATGGGGCTTCTAGGGGTAAACCTGACAAGTCAGGTATTGGTGTTATGATATCGGGTTCCAATGCTACTATTGTTAAAGTTGTCTGTAAGTGCATTGCAGATGAGACTAACAAAAATGCAGAGCTTTAGGCTCTTAGCCTTGGTCTTGATTTGGTTGTATCTCTTGGTATTAAATATTTAATTATTGAAGGTGATTCAATGTTTATATTTCATGCTCTTGTTTCAAAGAGGTGTTATGTTTGACAAATTCAATATTTGTTGGATAAGATGTTATTGCAACTGAGATATTTTTCCTCTTATGATATTCAGTGTTGTTACAAAGAAGTAAATTATGTCGCTGACATACTTTCCAATAAGGCAAATGATGACTGGGTTTTATTACCTTGAATTTCTGGGGAAAGATCTTCCCCCTCTTGTACCATAAAGATTGGGCTTGGGATTTGATCGCTCACTCATTCTGATTTTGAAATATGATATGTTTTCTCTAAGTAGTGAGATGTTAGTTAGCATGAGTGATGTGGCATGATGATTAATATACTTGTTTAAGAGAGTGTTTTTCTTCTAGTGTTTTCAGCTATATCTTGATTTGTATTATGGTATTGATAACAGACTTTTTCTGGGCTCGTATGGGAGTTACTTGTTTTTATGGTTTATATGCTTCAGGTATGATTTAACAGTGCTTAGATTTTGGTGGTGGTACGACCTTTTCCTGTGGTGGAATTTCACACATGTTGGATATCATGTTTTTTTTATTCCATGTTTGTTTTAGCAGTGCTGGCATCTTGGTTGTGGTACGACCTCTGTTGATATTGGGACTTCATACCTATTAAGTATTGTAATTGTGATATACTTTGTTTCCATGTGGTGGTTCTTTTGGATAGCTAATATCATCTTTCTTGTATTGAAGGCCACCATTTCTTTTGCTTCTAACTTAAAGGATTTAAGCTACATGAATTGTCTTACTTGTTGGTACTAGCTTGTTTTGGGTAATATTGTGGTTTTAGCATCGATAATAAGTATTCTTTTGTGTAGGCTCATTTTCACTTGTGTGAGCCAACACACATTAATTATGGAATTGATAAGGTTTCTTTCACAATATTTGCTTGGACAAGATATATATTTACTCTTGCATCTTGGTTTCATTTGTAATATGTCTTTTGTATTGTGAGTTTCTGGTTTTGGTGGTAAATATGGAATACAAAATTGGCATTTTGCAATGCTTCTAGGAGGTAAGGGTTGAGGTAAAATATTCTCCAGAGAGACTTTCAATGGTGTTCTCCATGATTTGAACTCACATTGAAGAGGCCATTCAAACTTTGATTAGTATTCTTGGTTGGAAAATAATCCTTCTTCTCTTCTCGCTAAATTTATTTCCCGTTTTCTTTTTGTTACCATTGATTTATTATTAGATATACCTTTGGTTCAATTTATTGCTAACAGATATGTGAATTATAATCTTGTGGATGAAGATGATCCCGATTTCTAGTTAAATTATCATAAGTTAGAGGATAAATTTTCCCCATTGGTGGTCTTGTGGATTTCAAACTTTTTATGGCTAACATCCACCTTCATGAGCTTCTTGTTATTGTTAGGTTTGATGTGCAGATGGGCTCATATAGTGATGATATTTTCCTATGGTGTCTTTTTCCATTGATTTCTTTCTGGGGCTTTTTACGTTGCTTGATTACCCATGTGAATATGATGGTGTGGACTCGATGGTTAATCCTCTGTTGCAAGATATTGCTCTTGTTGTGGGTAATAATGTTGATCATATCTCTACATCTAGGGATGATGTTCAGCCTGTTTCTGAATTGGCTTCTAGACTTGATTTCTCTTATATGGAATTGGATGTAATTTCTAGGGGTTCAAATGATTGGTTTAGCTCGATGGTTTCTATGGAGGATTTTTCTATCCCTTCTTCCTCCTTGGATTCTGGCTCTAACTCTTGATTGAGCTTATGGATATTTTGTTATCATATTATCATTTTGTAGCAGTTGTGCATCATACTGGCTTTGTTCAGTATGGGGGTTGGTGGGTGGCTTCCTTTTTTTACTTCTCTCGGGTTACCTCTGTTACTTGGTTGGGCTTCATGCACATCTTTGTACTTCGCTCTATTGTGATATGAGCTTACTTTGTAATTTTCCTTTTAATATTAATAAAAAATATTTAGTGACCTTGGTCCCTTCTATATAAAAAAAAAACAATTCAAATGTATTTATATTAAAAATTCAATTACTTCATGCTTAATTCAATTATCTAGGTGACAACATAAAAACATGCCTCACTTGTTGGTTTAAGTTGGTTGTTCAAATCAATATTTAAAAAATAATATGTTTTGAAAATTGCTAAGAATTTAAAGATAATATAAATTTATGGTTTCTAAATAATTGTCTCACTTTTATTTTTTAGAATTTTAAAAATAATTATCTCATTTTAAAAATATCTATTATTAAAGTATTTTTTCTATCTTAGTATATTTAAGAAATGATATTTCCCTATAATGCAATGCATAACTTGAGATAGAAAAAAAATATTATTATATTTATTTAAATGTATAATATTATTATTAATATACAAAACAAATATGTTTGTGTTTCATATTTTATGCATTATAAATTTTTTAAATGATAATATTTATAATTTAGACACATTTTTTTGCATAATTATTTTATATAACCTAAATTGTTATTATTTTTGTTGAAA
The DNA here is from genome assembly GCF_030272615.1 of Cryptomeria japonica. Taxonomy (NCBI): domain Eukaryota; kingdom Viridiplantae; phylum Streptophyta; class Pinopsida; order Cupressales; family Cupressaceae; genus Cryptomeria; species Cryptomeria japonica. The sequence goes on from NC_081414.1 coordinate 497,442,124, forward strand.
GGGATTAGTGCAAAAAATAATCTCATTTTTCTAAATTTTGTTTCCATTGAACTTTATATTTTTGCTTGTGTCTAATATACATCTTCAACATTGAAAATATAAATAAAATCAAATTTTAAAAATTTATAATTTAATATAATTTATTAAAAACTAAAAAATTAATTTATGATTTTAAATAGAAATAACGTTGATTGAATTTTCCTTCTTGTTAAAACTGTTCTGGCTACAATTCCAAACTACTACATTTTAGTCCTTCAAGCCCCAAAATCTATTCTCTCTCATATCGAGAAAATTATTCAAAATTTTATTTGGAAAGGTAATCTTTCAGAAGATAAAAAGATCCCGCTTGCGTCTCTCAACAAAATGACTCCAAGCAAATCTACGAGCGGGGTAGGTCTACACGATCTTTCAAAAAGGAATAAGGCCTTTGGGGGAAAGCTAGTTTGGAATATATATGAAAAACCACATGCTTTGTGGTGTCAAATTATGCAAGCAAAGTATTTAGATACTCCTACCCCTTCACGTATGTTTACTATCCTTGATCCTCCATCAGGGTCTATAGTTTGGAACTTCATGATGGACTCTAGGAATGTGATTACTAGATACTTATCGTGGTAAGTACATAGTGGCAAATAAGTCAACTTTTGGCATGATTCATGGAGTGGTCTCCCCCCTCTTAATCTTGAGGAATCCCTAGTAGATGTGATCCCTATATTTACTGCTCATTAGGGTTCTCACCTTTATGATTACATAGATGATATTGAGAAGCCTTCAAATCGTGTCATTTGGAAGAAGCCAGCTCTACTCCCAATCTCCCTAGGTCAAAAGGTAAATTTTTCTTTGATTCTCAAGAACCATATTATCTTTATCTCTAATGGTTTGGACAAATTGATATGGTGCCCTGCGAAGAATGGAAAGTACTCTATCAAGGAAGGGTATAAGGCAATTCATCAAATATATGTTCAATCCTATTCACAAAGAGCCTACAATTTTTGTTAGAACAACAGTGTTCTTCCCAAGGTAGGGATGTTTGCCTGGTTTGCTCTACATAAGAGAATACTCACCAGTGAGAGACTTGTTAAATTGAATATTGCACATCCATTTGCTTGTGTACTTTGTGGTGAACATAGTGAAACATTATATCATCTCCTCCTCCAATGTGATTTTTCTCACTATTGTTGGATGTTTTTTCTTGATAAGCTTTCCTTTAGCACCCCTCTTTTAAATAATATATGAGATTTGTTCTAGTCATGGCTAGTCTTATACTCATACTCTCTTTTTGCATGTATTTGGAAAGTGATCCCATCCATAGTAGTATGGTCACTTTGGTGGGAAAGAAATAAGCATATTTTTAGAAAGCAAACATCTCCTCTTTCTGATGTTTTCAATTATATTGAAAAATCAGTATCAAAATTGGTTAATGCTCATGTTTCAAATTAGTTCAATTCAAATAGGGAATTTACTTCTTGGGATGGTCAAGTTATTAATTACTGGAAGGGGATCTCTATTCCTATATCACCTTGTCTTCTGAGAGTGAGAACTAGTAAAATTGATAGAAATAAAGTGAAATGGTGTCCTCCAAATTCAATGCATTTCAAATTAAATTTTGATGGATCCTCTAAAGGGAACCCGGGTGATGTAGGGATAGGAGTATGCATAAGGGATCACACAGGATGTGTTTTTGCTTTGAAATATTCTTTTATTCCACTGGGTACTAACAACTTTGCAGAGGCATATGATTTACTTGAAGGCATTCTACTAGTAAAAAAACTGAACATCTCTTATATTCACATTGAAGGCGATTCAACTATTATTATCAATGCTTGCATAAAGAGAAATATTGATAATTGGTAGATAAGATATTTACTTGAACGAGCATGGACACTAATTGATACATTTACAAACTTTACCATTTCACATGTGTATAGAGAAGGGAACTGGGTTGTAGATCATTTGGCAAATATGGGAAGTTCCAAGGAGGAACTTAATATGATGGGTTTGAATTGTGATTTCGATTCTTATCCGATTCTCAAGGGGAAAATTTTGGAGGATATGGGTACAGGATAATATTACATATAGCTATGCAGTGGTCTTTTTCATAATGATATGAATTGGTATGTGTGCTATTATAAGTGCAGGAACCTATGGTTCTGTTGTATCTGTATGTTGTGAATGGATGTCGATTTGAGAAGTGTGCTGGATTGTAAGTTGGATAAATGCATAAGTGAGACAGATTGTGGACTGCTATGTAAATGTGTACAACTCTCGTAAAGTTTTGGTTCGGACTGCACCTTGTTGAATATATTCCAGAAAGCATTCGATACTGGGGGATGTTTTGTGGCACTCGGTATTATGGACACTATAAGATATTGTATTTTTTGGCATATTTAAGATTTAAATCTCACAACCTTTCTATGTATTGTAGAGAAAGGATCAGAGTTGTTCTTACTGGTTCTTTTCTCCGGGAGCTCTTAGAATTAGCTTTATATAAATAAAATATATTAAGTGGCACTACCACATTTTTATTAAAAAAAAAACATTAATTGAATTTGATAAATTTAATATTAACTTTTTTAATAATAAATTTTGTTTGATTTAATTTATTTTCTCTACTACATCCAACAAATTATCAAAACTTGAAAATTTGTGTGTGAAACTGCATTAAGAAAGGTGATAAAAAATGTGAGAGGTGGCACTATTTAAAAAGATGCAGAGTGGTACTTTGACATTATTCTACATTTCTTCTACAAATTTATGGACAAAAATCTCACCTATTCATAACTGGGTAGAGTGACAAATGTAGACGAAAGCTAGAGGGGCCCACATTGCTATGCCAGATAATCAAAATAGATTGTACTTGATAGTTGATAAAGACAAAAAATTGAGGGGATTAGGATATATCTCATACACTGATCTCAGGATTTTAAGAAAAATACTTTTCTTTTATTAAAAGCTCTGTAAAACTTACTTTATGTCATTTCACCTTTTTTAAAG